>NC_135540.1:31122126-31427126 GCF_045843805.1 Urocitellus parryii
CCCTGATCACAAATTCCAAAATAATACAGCATAATTTTTAGTGCATTTCTCCTCACTAGGAATGTTGGAGGTGCATTTTAAGTTTTCATAATAAATGCTAGAATGACCAAATTGCAGACTAATTATTTCCATATTGTACTTAAAAATGAGTTTTTAAAAATGAAAAGAGATGACTATATACAATCAATGCTATTTATTGTACCTCTGGGCCTACTGTTCCAAAAATTGAGCTTATCAATTTTTCTCTGTCAAGCTTGAACTAATGTAAATAATTGAAATAATGTAAAGTTATATTTTCATGTTTTTATAGATACAACATGAGAAGAATACATAATGTAAGAGTATTTCAACTATGGATTATGTTGATTGGATAATGCACATCTCAGTTACAAACAGTAATTATAGTTTAATATCCATGTAACGGTGCATCAATATACTGCTATATAAATATGTCTGTGTGCATATAAGTGAAAAGTGGACAAACAAGAGTGATGACAGATGTCTAAAGGTTTTTTTATTCATTTTATATAAAACCAGTTATGGAAACACCAAAATGTTTATGAACTATTCTTATGTAAATTTACAACTGTCCTTTACTGTACTTTTTTGTTTACAGTATAGTACCTTATTTTCTGCTGTGTTAAGTGGGTGTCAAGCTCCAAGGAGACATACACTTTCTACAACTTCTATTGAAGATATTGGGATTTCCAATTTTTCAGTGTACTCTGTCAGAAAATGCTTTTGATTTTATTTTTAAATCTAACATCGGATGGCTTTTTCGGAGTGTTGTAAAAATTCAATCATACATAAAACATGTTCTTAAAAAAGTCAAAGATCTTTATTTTTATTTTATTTATTTTTACTTACTAGTACTTCAAACTAATAATAAGCCAAAAAAGTTTATTTAGCTTTATTCTCAAACAAACCCAACTGTTTCTAGTGAAGGAGGACATCTTAGTTTTTATGTTGGCTGAATATAAATATAATAGGATATAGATATTTGTTTTGTAAGTCAGATGTTTAACAATTCTGGTAGTTCACCCCTACAGTTATTCAGTGCTTTGGGTATATGTAGAAATATTAAGTGCTATTAAGTGCATTACTCATTTTATGATAGATACACTATTGATAAAATACCATGCATTGCTATCACTGGCCATCCCACTGTGTGTTGTCAGTTCATCTGCTGTGACTCTCATTAAAGAGCAGAAAGGTGACTTTCTTTACAAATTCCATGATTTGTTTAAAAAATGTGTCCACTTATTGTTTTACTGAAAGAATGTTACTGAAAACTATAATATTTGCCATTTAAAGTTTTTTTTTTAAACAAAGCTGATCATTTTAATATTTAGCCAATCTTAGCTACATATAATCTAAAATTATTAAAGCATTTTAGTTCTTCAAAATGGCACATTACCTTTTCAAATATTGTGAGTTTAAATACATTGAATGTTTAAAACATGAGTATACTGAGGTATCTGCTTGAAAACACAGATATCTTCACTTTCAGATCTAACAATAGTATAAATATGTTGGTTGTCATGAGCAAATGAAGAGAAGAATTAACAATATAATAAACTTACAGGATAACTTCTAATGCAATAGCATTTAAAAGAAAAAATTGTGGAAATTAATTAAGAACACAAGTAACTTTTTTCCTTTTATTCCATTCTATCTCATCGCATCTTTGAGGTACTTTTCTAGCAAATGTGAACAAGTAACTCCAGTATCACTTTTAGTTTAGAATGTACTTCTGAGCATTTAAATGTATTTTCTGATGATTATGTGTTTTCTGTTATGTAAAAGGAAGTGTAATTCAGGCAATTATACTTTTTCCTTTAATTCAAGGTAAATAAGTAGATGTTTAGATTCAATTAATTGCAAAATTGGTCTATATTATCAGTTTTAACTGGTAATGTACATATTACTAACATAATATTAACTTTGGAGAGTTTGTTGATTAAGTTTCACAAATTTTCTGTGAATGAACTTCCAATAAGATTATTGAAGGAACTCCCAGAAAGATATAAATACCCTTAGAAGTAGAGTAAATAAGCAAAGGGTTCTTATACTTAAAATTGGTTTATTTTAAATGACCAACATGAAATAATGGGTAAGTATAAATGAATCATCAGGAAGCTTTGAGTGAAATCTTGGGGTGCATTAAATGGTTTGCAAATGTTGTATCAAATTTTGAAAAACTTATTTAATGTTGTTTTTTGGCTAAATCATGCCACTGCAAATTTTATTAGACACTAATCAGTAAATTTACTTCATCATTTCTACTTCAAAACAACAATTCATGGCATATGGCACTGTAAGTACATGAAGGTTCAAATGTATTATATAAACATTATGACATTGAAACCTAAAGCAACACGGATCCCCTTGGATCCAGTGAAATCAGGGAAGTGCCTAGAGTAGATCTGGATCATTAAGAATCTGTGCTTGTGTTTTATGTGCTGTCTCTATTCATTTTCTTCTGGTCTAACCATTTTATATTTTTTTCTTGCCCTTAAGTACAACTGCCATTTTTCATATATTAGACTTCAGATCATATCTCATTTCTAAGTTTCATTCATGTTGCTTTTCTTTTTTTTTCTTTATGTTATCCCATCTATTTCTGTCTTATCTTTCATGAGAGATTTTGCTTTGAGGGCACTTGCAATGCCTTTCATTTTGTCAAAGACAGGGATGACGAGTTTCAAAGTCTTCTTAATAACTGTAATAAATGACTAGGAATATCTTGAGCAAAATAAAAATTTCCTGCTAAGTTCTATTTCTGCATCACCCACATCTTCTGATTCAGTACCTGCCAAATTTGTTATATCCCTTCATGTACTTAAGAAGCCTCACAATTTATAATTTCTGAAGGAAACTGGAGACTCCTTGATGAAACAGGAAGAGTGAAAACTCTATTTTTACTGTTTGCTCTTTGGAAATCCTTTTTAAAACCATTTTACAATAAGCACAAGCCAATTCTCTTTTTATTTCTACTCTTAAGTACTTCTAGATTGTTCTTTAAATTGCCTTTTGTCCCATTAGGTATAAGTTAATCTTGCTATTTCAGAGAGAAAGTCGTTTTTGCATACGCATACACTTACCATTACTTCATTGGATATGCCTGAACTCACTGAATGAATTTGGTCATTTTTCTTTCTTTCTTTTTTTGTTTCCTTTCAGGTTAATGTGGCAGTTTCATTTTACTGTAAATTGGAATGTGGGGGAGTGGATTAAACTCTTGGGAGATAGTAAAAACCAAGATTCTAGCTTTATCTTCCCTTTTTCTCCTTCCTGTCTTTTGTCTGTCTTCTCAACTGGAATATGTGGATACTAAGATGGTGTCACTGAAATGATAAAAGGAAATTTTGATATGATTATTAAAGACAACACAACATTTTCTTTTTTTAAAATAATGGTTTAAAGAATTGGGTTTGTGCCTTGGTATGCCACTTGATGCAGGAAGGATCTGGCATTTAGTTGCAAATGGGTTTCATCATTTCAAAACATCAGTAAAGCAGTTCTAGTCTGTTAACTTTCAATTATGAATTCATTTATTAATTGATTCCATGTAATACAGTTTTATTGAATGTATTCTTTAATAAGTATATAATCAACGTCAGGGCTAAACTTGAAGTTTCTCCTTTGAAGATTAAATATTATATTTTCTTTAAAGTGCATACTTTCTTGATCCCAGTCACTTAGAAAGAACATGATTACTTGGATTACTCTGTAACAATTAAAAATTATATATTTCTATTCAAGAATTTTTAACTGAACATATTCAAACTTTCATTTAGAACCGAAGTCTACTAACGTTCAATGATCTTCTCAAATACATGTTCATATTTTACTTACAAAACATTCTTAGATTGTATAAATTGTGCTCATCCAATAATTGGCCATTGAATCAATATTTCTACATTCTCAGAGTCAATTACACAGTTTGGTAATTTAAATCTCTGCCACCTGCATATCTTACATGTATCTAAAATCTATTTCTTTGGATAAGAGTTAATTCAGTTAACAAAATATTTTGTGTCTCCTCCTCAATAACATGCTCCATTCAAAGTGCAATGAAAGTTACAGAAACAAGATGGTAATTTCTCAACCCAACTCAGAATAAATTAATAAAAGTGGTTAAAGTTAATATCATATTTACCATTGTTTACTTGATTTCCTTTACATCAAATCACATCTGAACTCAGTGAAGGTAGTTGATCTCATATGAGACAGGTTCGTGGGAAATTTTTACTTTTACTGAACTTCCCTAAAATAGAAGAAATCATGTTTGTATTAAGAATGTTGCTATTACAGCCATTGTATTTTAATTATCAGCCATTACATTGTCAATTTTAATAGGCAAAAAAAACCGTTTGGTAAGCATCAGGATCAAAATCAATTATAAATTAATGGATGCATATTTTAATTTATTCTCTTTATTTTTACTCATTTGACTCTTGATACAATTTAATAGTTTTTTTTATTAGTAATATGCTTTCTTAGTATCCAATGGTCAAGCATTCTATAGTATTAAAATTCTATTGGCTTATAGGAACTTTATGATTTAAGCTTTTTGATATATTTGATACCTATCCAAAGCACTTTGTGTAAATTTACAGATTTTGAAGGAAATAGCCTTATGAAAATGACTTGCAAATTTCTTGAAACCACTGTGCAGAAAATGGAAGTCTGCAGTATTATGAGCTTTATGTTCTTATTCTGCCTCTGCCTTCTCTCCTTCAACCTCCAGATTAGAACTTGTTTGGCTGGTTATCTCAAGTAATTAGAATAGCTTTCCTGACGTCTATTCTATGACTTAAAATCACATGTAACAGTTAATTTTACATGATTTTTAGATCATAGACAGCACATTGATCTTTGCACATCCTTCTTGCAAATATGTGCCTTAGTTCTCCATGAGGGTCAATGTGGATGATCAGTGTGCCGCTGTCATCTTTATTTGGGGCTCTTTTAAAATTACAATGCATTTTTGGATTTATAACTATATTTAGTCTGTACCTTAAAAGGCTTTTAAGTCTGTTTTATGTGCATTATCTTGTCAGCTATTTGTGTTAAAGAGATAAACATTTATTTGTTCACTTTTATTTAATGTTGTTTGTGTTTCTGTTTGTGTATGTTCATGTGTGTATTAAAAAATTCCACATCCTTTGCAGTATTTATTCTGATAATTATTTATAACTTTGTTAACATACCTTCTGAATTTTTAAAAATTTAAATAATGGTAAATGATTTAAAGTGAATTTTTATGAATATTTTAAAAGGGTTTTCAAAAGAAATCAAGCAACCATCTAGGCTGGGCGTATATGAGTCAGAGTCAGAGTATACTCAAGCCCAGAATTACTGTTTGCCATTTTCATTTGAAATTTATTTAAGTGTTTGATTATTCAAAATTAAATTTCTAAGATTTATAGTTGATAGCTATCTCAGGATCTCCACATGGGAAAAACTTTTAGAGTCATGTTGACTACTGTGTCTCATCTTTTGCATTTTATTCATCACAAAACAATAACTCATAGATAATAAAATTGTGCTTCAATTTCAGAAATGGCTTTTAGAAAATTAGAAACAACTATGTACTACAAGTACCTGAACTACATTTTCTCACAGCAAAGGATAACAAGATTTCCAAGGATAATAAAATTTCCAAAGTGCCATGATCAGCTTCAGGATACCAATCTCCCTGATGGTATTTACTGAGGCTTAGAAAGGCTAAGTCATTGGTCATTGGTATATAGTTAATAAGGGACAAGTCAGGATTATAACCTCAGACTAATTTCCTATTGAAAACTTTTCTTTTTTTTCCCCCCACCAAATAGAATTGCTTTGTTCTCATATAAACTATTATATTTTAGAATTACTATTCTAACATCCTTCTTGCAAATATGTGCCTTAGTTGTTATTAATTATATTATGTAATAATATTATATAATATATGAAATAATATATAATTACTATATACACATAGTAATTATGTATATAACAGTTTAAAAAATAATTAATAACAAATTTTGTATTAAGGTGCACTTCTGCACTTGAATTTGTATCCAGAAACTTTTCTTATCCTGAATGGGATATATTGCATACAAATGGCTCAAGAAGTATTATGATAATAAATAGAAATCCAATGTTAAATGTTATCATTTTATATATGTGTGTGTATATATATTATGTATAAATGTATAAATATATACACACACATATATATATGACATTTAATTTACTGATGCCTTAAATATTTATGATGAAAACATAATCAATCCACTTTAATAATTAGTGGAGAAAAACACATCTAGTTTTGCTTAATGAATATACTAAAACCATTGTTGAAAAAGTTGATCTTATAATTACAAATACAAGTTCTCCTTCATACTAATTTGCTTTTAAAATATGAAAATATTTTTCAAATACAAATATGAAAACCTGATAAAACTGATATGTTGAACATGAAATATCAAATATGCATTCTGATGCTTCATTTTTATGTTTATAAAGGTAATTTTTAGTTCTATTAGATTATAAAATGATAATATATGGCTTATGGCTTATATAAAATTTCTGCCTACCAAGGTTTAATATTATTGTATGGCAATAAGTAAATTTTAAAATATATTCATGTCTGATTCTTAGATTTATACTCATTATATCTTATCCCATTCTTCTTACTACCATAGTATCTTTTTCAACACAATAGCAAAAAGAAAGTTTTCCACAAGTGTAAAACTTATTTTATCTTATAAAAAACATACATGTTTTATAAGATATTTTTACTTCTCTGTTTCACCCTTGTCTTTTAAATAATGTGCTCTATCCATCTAGATAGCTATAATTTATAGGCATCATTGTAACAATGATCGCTTGGTCTTTTTATTTCCCCCTTTTCATAATTAGTTCCTGCAAAAATCTTTCCCATAAATAGTTTAGTAAAAGCCCAGTAATCTCTCAAATACCATGCCAATTTTTTTCTGTCCTGTGACCTCTTAACCTGGATCTCATCCATAGTACACTAGGCAAAGCTGATTAAAGTATTTGTTGTTGCTATTGTTCAAATGTTGAATGTAGGTGAAATTTAATATAGCATTTCGGCTATACTCTAGGGTTTGCTCAAATGTCAGTTTCTCTTGTGCAATGCAAGCATCATGAGGCTTGGAATAAACATCTTATTAATCTTTTTTTAAATATGTTTTTTAGTCATAGATGGACACAATACCTTTGTTTTTATTTTTTTGTGGTCCTGGGAATCGAACCCAGTGCCTCACACATGCTAGGCAAGTACTCTACCACTGAGCCACAACTCCAGCTCCCTTATTAATCTTTTAGTGCTTTACACTTTTTGAAAATAACGATAATAGTTTATAGCTACAAAACTCATAGTATGTGCTAAGAATTGTATTGTGAAAAATATACTATTGCTGTCGTTCATTCTCACTTTCCAAAAGTGGAATCTGAGACATAAAGGAAAAGAGAGATTAAATAATTTTCTCAGAGTAAGAGGTAGAAAGGGTTTTATACTTGGGCATGCTGGCTGCAGAGTTAGTAATGCTCAACTGAAATAGGTCACAATAAAATACTATGTAATAAAAACGTTCCAAAAACATGAATTAAAACCCAACAGCCAGACAGATGCCTAGAACATAGATTTATATCAAGCCCTCAAACATCACTGGAAAACATCTGTGAACATGCAATGAAGCAGAGAAAGAACATTTAGTTGAATCCCTATGGGAATGTAGTATGTATGGTTGGAAAGACTTATATGTCTCTTAGTTTAGGGTGAGATTCCTAAAAGATATGCTCCGGAAAGATATGATCCAGTAATGATGGAAAGTTGCCAAACCGCTATCAAAAGAGTGTGTGACACTATCAGCATAGCTTTTGTTTTGTTGACTATGAAGTCCTAGGGTAGGATTACTAAGGAGATGGAAGCTAAACTAGACACAGTTCACTCCCTTTTCTACAGAAACTATTTTTTATAGTACCATACTTTCACACACTGCTGTTTTTTTAACATATTACATATCCAAATTCCTGAAAAGTTATATTTTATTAATTGTGATTAGCAATTTTTGAATGACTTCCTTTCAAAAATGGGCTATTTTATTTCAATTTCTTCATAGGTCTCTTTACCAAATAAATTTTTACTGTCCATATCTGATTAAGATACTTCCAAGTGACATTTTTACTTCTATCTCAAGTGTCTTGCTGCTTCCTTTCTCTCTGGAATACCACTTTTACCATGGATATATTATCATAGAGTACCATCGGTGCTGAGTTTTCTCAAATGTCTGTGGATGGCTTTGTTCCTTCCTGAGGTCTAGACCTGGTTGAATACATATTCATATGGACAGTTAAATATATGTTCCAATAGATGGTTGAATATATAGTATGTAGGAACATATGTATGATATAAACATATAATATATCCAACTGTCCATAGGATTTACTAGTACTAATGTCTAATGACTAATAATGGCTAGTAATATAATCATGTATTTATTTACTCATTGAATATTTACTGAGCACATATTATGTGGCATTGTACCATGTAATACATGGCACTACTGGCACTGTTTCTTCTGTTTGGTATAAAAAAGCAAGTTGTTCAAAGTTTTCTAAAAATTGCTTTCACTTGCCCCATACATATGCCTCAGTTCCTTTGTCATCACCTAGTTACATTCCTCATTCTGATGATATATAGATGAAAATTATTTGCTGATGTATTCAACAAATATTGAGCACCCACTTAATATATGAGGTGTGTATATTATATTGCAATGATACAGTCTGAAATAAAATAGAGTTCTTCCCCTCTTAAAACTTCTGGCATCACTGGTAAAAGCAATTTTGTCCATGTAATAAAACAAAGCAAAAAAAGAAGAAGAGTAAAAAGGAAGAGAGAAAGGAGAAAATACTGAACGTTATAAAGAAGAATGTGCCATGGAGAAGTGGTGGGACTGATCTTGTCTGAGTGGTCTCTAGAAAGTGACATTTAAACTGAGACTTAGAGGACAGGCTGCAGCAATGGAAAAGGAGAAAATGTGTTAAAGGAAGAATATTTCAGATACAGGAGACATTGCTTAGCAAATCTGAGGATTAGAAAATACCAAATAAGTCTGAAATATAGAACACCAGGGAGACACACCGGAGTAATATCTCCTGCTCTGCTTGCTTTGGCAGGATCTATCTATTTTGCACCTCTTTCTGCTGTTTCATTCAGCAGTCAGCGTTATGTTGTCCTCTTTCCAGAGCATGGCATTTGCTTAAACTTGTGATTCCTTTAATCCTTACAGCAATGGCAATAGATAGGAATCATCATTACAAACGTCACTGTGAAGAGAGGGTAAGGAACATACTCATATTCAGGTAGCTAGGTAGCTTCAAACTGATCATTTTATTATATCATGCTGCTCTACTCTAATGATTTAATAGCATGGTTGGAACCACATGTTACTTTCATACTCAGGTCAGAGAATGCCTTATGCATATTTCTCAAATGTCGTCTTGTGCTTACCCTAGAATAGATTTTTGTACACCTGACTAGATCAGAACATCTCTCCCCAGTGAATTTCTCTTTCTTGTCTTTATAAAGATCAAATGATTCTTTATGCTTTCCCTTAGGGTGAAAAAAATTTTTTTTCATCATGTTTTCAAGTGAAGATCATCTCTACTATTTCTTTTAAGTTGTTTTTATTTTTTAAAAAATTTAAATGAAATATATTCATATCATATAAACTCCTAGAGGAGCTCCAAGAAAAATCCCTTAAGACATAAATAAAACATTAGCACATTAAGAGGGTGCTAGATTCGAGTATTTTCAGGCACTCTTGTCTGTTCCTAGGCCACTTGCTTGATACTGTAATGTTGCTTTTACCTTCAGTTGAAGGTCTCCTATGTGTTCTTTAAAATATTATCTTTGCCATTGAAATGTAGGATTTAGGCCAGTAACCCTTGAAAAAGACATACTAGTGCTGAAAGTCAAGGAGAATCTCACGTGTTGAACTCAGGCTACTGAGGTCATGTCAGTATCTGCTCAATCCATAGATCAATTGATTTTAATAATTAGATCAATTTTAGGTGTCAAGTGTACAAGCTGCTACTACTGTTGTGAAACTAATTATCCATATTTATAATGTGCAATTTGTACTTAGTGAAAATGAAAAATATTTATAGGAATTGACAAGTAGGGAAGAGAAGAAGTTGTTTGGATTCTCTGTAAATTAAGTATTTGGTTTTCCAGACATAAGAATTTCTCTCCACCTCACAACTTCCCTATTTATATCTTCAATGGGAATGCTCTTCTGATTCACACAAGTATCTATTAAGTGTCTGTTATACATCAAGGCAATTGATGTCTATGGGTGAAGAAAATCGTGTAAAAAAGTGTTGTGATGTATTTTATGTAATCTTTCATCTACCAACTATTTATTGATCACCTATTAGCATCACTGTTGCAGGTTCTGGAGATACAGAGGTGAACAAAATTCATAATAAAATAAGTACCATTGAGATTAGTCTGTTACAGTGAACTGACAATATATAAGTGGAAAGAGACATGCTTGTCAGAATATGATGAAGACTATGAAGCAAAATAAAGCAAGGTAAAGAAATAGAGATGGATGAGGATATTACTTTTTGATAGGATGGTCAGGGAAGACTTGCTACGCTGAAATACAGACAAAAATTGAGCAAAAACACAAGTGAAATGAGAAAGTTTTGCAAAGATTTGGGTGAACAGAGTAGCAAGCAGAGACACAGAGAAGTATGAGTATGAAATCACAGATAATTTAAGAAAGCAAATCAGTAGTTAGAAACAGGATCAGAAGTAATGATGGTTTTGGTCTTCTAGAGTTTTGGGCCATGTTAAGGACTTTGAATGTGATTCAAGTGGGATAGATGCCAATGGAGAATTTGGGACAAGGAAATGACATAATTAAATCTATGTGTTAAAATTGGCTATAGTTCAAAAAGTAATAACTAATCATTACTTGATGCTTACTACATGCCAACCCTATGCAAAACATTTATCATGATTAATTTATACCATCCTCAGATTAACTCTACAAGGCACATTATATTATCCTCCTTATTTACCAAATAAGGAAACCTGAATGCAGAAATTAGCTCTCACTTGATAACAAAAGTGGTGACATTTGAGATGGTAATTGCAAACAGCAAGACTGGGAGCAGAGAATGGGTGTCCAATGATAGTCCCTTGGTTGCTTTCCCAAGAAAATAGACTGCAGAGGAATATGAGCAATACCAGGGAGTTCAGTTAGAAATCATATGAGGAGTCCAGGTGACAGGTGACACCTGGAGTAGTATGAGGTAGCTGAATTAGTGATAAACTTTGAAGAAAAATCATAATAGATATGATGGTGGATTATATAGAAAGTATAAATTCACACTAGGTAAATAGTGGTGCTATTAACTTAGTTGCTGAGTAAGATATGAGAGGGCAGGAGAGAGTTTTTTGTTTGCTTGTTTGTCTTATGTTTGATTTTGTTTTGTATGTTGGGTAGAGGTGGAAAATCAGGAAGTTTATTTTAGTAATAGAAGTTTGAAATAACTGCTAGCCAAAAAACTGTGAAGTTAGCATTTGGATGTACTCATGTTGTGATATAAAATTTGAGATTGATCAGCATAGAGATGGTATTCTTAAACCGTAGGATTGTTTAAAATGTCACCAAGGAGGTCTAAGTGCTGATTCCTGGACACACTAATGTAAGGAGGAATCAGTAGAGAACATAGAGAATGAAGAGCTCTGAGGTTGGAAGAAAATCTTCAAAGTTGGGTGTCTTATCAGTAGAAGGTGGGATAGGGTATCAGGATAGAGTTTTGGAGCCCCAAAGCAAGTAACTCCTGGGATGAACCTGGCAAACTGCACATGGTCACACAGAGAGAGGCCAAGTTCATGTCCCTCAGATGAGTATCCTAAAAAAAATGAGTAAAATAAATGCTTATTGAATATCATCATTACACTATTCAGGGAGAACTATAAACAAGTCAAAGATGTAAAGGTACAGCGTAGCTGTTCAGAATTAAAAAGTTCAAGAAACCACTGCTTAATGTCATGGTTCTCAAAAACAGAGTTTTGCAAACTCCTAGTTTTTTAAGTCTCTCCGAAACCAGAAGAGCACATTCCCCTGCTCATCCGGAAGACAGTGGGTGCTTTGCTATTAAAGTTACCAGATGGAATGTCTGGCTATAAGTGTTTCCTTTCCTTCAAAACAACAAACACAATCAGCAATGAAAATGAAACTCAATCACACCAGTGATGGTTAAGCTGAGTATTAGCAACAATTTGACTTAAAAGGGAGAGTGACCCATGGTTAAGAGCAAGAGATTTGGAATCCAGGTTCAAATCAAATAGGTGATTTAATAACCTAGTGACAACTAATAACCCATTATGTGATAGTTGGGGATTTATTTTCCCTTTTTTCTGCATGAGAAAATAATAGTACCTATTTCTTAGTATGTTAGAGATTACATGATATAATGTATTAAGGTACATAGCAGAGTGCTCAGTTTAAGGTAAGAGCTCAACCTTTGTTACCTTGTATGTCAGTTTATGATGTAGGTCTTTATATCTTTAGTCTGTGAAAACATTATTTTCAGAGCTTATGAATCAATACATTTGTGTACCTATTTTCTCTTCACCAAGTATGAAGATAAATTTCTAAATTTATGATATTACTAATACTATTACTTCAAACACAACTCTACATAAATCATTGTCAACACTTTTCATTGACATATCTTTATTCAATGCACTTGCTTCTATTCTAGACCTACATTTTTATGTGTAAAACCAAATTATAACTTCACAGTCATAGCAATTGTTTTTTTTTTATTCATTTACAGATTTTTTTCCACTCAACCTTTTCCATAAAAATCACATCATGTAACATTCTTTTGTTCTATGTTTTAATATATATTTTAGGGATAATATAAAGCAAAGCCAACTGCAATTTTTAGCACTCCTTTTACAGTAAGCATCTGAGAACACCACCACCAGCCATTCATTCCATGAAGGAAGCCTTCCCCTGCAACACATTTCAGGAAGTCTTACATGCCAAATTTATTTCCTTTAGGTAAATGTCTTATTTGGAATGCAGGTGATAAGCAGTTTTTTTTTCTATTCCATTTTAGTGTTTTTAGGTGACTTATTATTCAAGGAACAAAGACCCTTTTTTTTTTTTTTTGCCAAGGTCAAGTTAAATTAATCTCTTTTTAAGGGAGTTGTTGAAAAATGTGGAAATTCAACAAGGAGAAAGGTGTCAGAAAAGGTTTTTGTTACTGAGGGTTTTTTGTTGTTGTTGTTGTTTCTTTTTTAAAGCATAACTCCTTCATTATGATTCCTTTTAATTTTTGCCACAGATAATTTAATCAGATATTATCTTCTCCTCTGTTCTGTCTTCAGATGAGGAGACAAAGACAGCTTTGTTGAAGGCCAGGATCTATGTATGGATCTGACAAGATCAATGACTGCCTAGAGAAAGGTCCACGAGCTACACATCTACTTACAATTCTTCCTGTGTCTATTTCACCACTTGAAGGTTTTGACTTCTATGAAGTCTCTACAAAGGCAATAATTTCCAATTACCATTAAAAGTTAAGAGTTGACCTAATGACAGATATCAGATATGATTTTTGTAATCTTAAAAGCCTTAGCAGTGGGAAGAAATATGGCTTTTTGGTGAAGACTATGTATAAAATTTTTTAAAAACACATATGGTCTGTTTAAAAATGAAGAAATTCTTTCAAAAACATATCTGCTGCTAAAAATATATATCCAACTCAAAAATCTAAAGTTTTGAATTTTGTTTTCAAAATACTGTCATGAAAGAATTTTTTTCCTGTTTGGAAACAATTTTATATTCAAGTATTTTAATGATTGCAATGTGACTCAGTGAATAAGTCTCATATAGGAGTTAAACTGCACCAAGGAGGAAGTAAGAAGGCTGATTTTGGCAAGAATTTAAAAATTTATGTCAAATGCAAGGTGCTGCTATGAGCCCCCTTATGTTGAAATTCTCAAGTAGAAACTGGGTTTTTTAGAATGAATCAGCTCTTTTGACAGTAGGGTGACAATAGATATTCCTGCTTGTTCTAATTTTTGCTTATCAGATGCTCTGAAGTGTTGCTTCTACTTCTGGGTCTTTGCTTTATAACATTTATCAAAACAGTCTTGAAAAACTTTAAAGGGGCCTTGTTACTAAGCTCAGTGATATTGTGGGCAGTTCTTTAGATTTGAATCCTGCCATTCCCTCGTCTTTGATCTTGGACAATTTCCCTCTCTCTATCCAAATATTCCTTCTATCATCTGTGACATCAGGATTTTAATGCCCATTTGGCAATCTTTTCATGAGAAATCAATAAGACCTTGTGTGGCACTAATAGGAACTAAGCTAAATATTGAGGTGTTATTTTTACTCCTTATTCCCTCTGATCTGCCATTTCTTAGGTTCATCAGATTAGGAAGTAATGGCAGCTATATTTTCCATATCTACCCAGCTCACAGTATCTCCTCGGTATGCCTAGTCCAACTTCTCTCCACTCAAGTACCAAATTAGCCACCTGAGGGGTTACTCTGCTTCCACTCTGGCTTCCTCAGCTCTGTCACTGCATATATAATCTCCAGAGAGGCCAGAGGGATCTCTTAAAAAAAAAAAAACAGATAAAATATCATATTAACCCTCTGCTCATCATACTCAGAATAAATCCAACTCTTCTCTCACAGCCTACAAGGTCCCACATCTCCTTGCCTGGCCTGAAGTCTGAACCCCTCCACAGTCGTTTCCCATTTCTCTCTCTCTGATCCTGTCATCCTGGCCTCTTGCTGCTTTCTCTAGAGAAGCCAAACTGATTGCTTTAGGGCCTCTGCCTAAACTGTTCCCTTTGCTTGAAGACAGCTTGCCACAGATGCCCCTTTTAGCCTCCCCTTGTCATTTAGGTTTTGGTCTTCCTTAGCTTCTAATTTAGAGAGCTACCCCTCTGGTCACTCTCCTTTATATTTACCCTGTTTTACTTTCTTTCCTACAGTTACCATTGTCTACCCAAACCTTATTCCTCTATGATTTGCTCACTCACTCTGACTCTGGAATGAATTACAAGGGATTTGTAATTCATTTGTCTCATTTACCATTGCATTGTCAATCCAAAGGACAGTATCTTACCGATAGATAGCAAGTATTCAAAAAATTCAAGATTAATAAGCACATAAGTCCTCTATTGTATTAGACACTTAACAAGTGTTCAGTTGAAATCATTGCCATGCATTGTCTATGCAATTTTCAGCCAGTGATTCTACTTCTGGTAGAAGCAGCATCAGTGTTTCAGGCAGATCTAAGATCTTTATGGAGAAATTGAAAAATAACTTCAGTGTTGACATTATTCCACTTATTAGATAGAGATCTATGAACAACAGATAGATTATAACCTATCCTGATTGCTTCATATTATAAGCTAGATGTTTATCAAGAATGAGACAGCACAATAATATTTATACTGAGTAAAATATTTTGACTGGTATTTTATTAATGTGAATTATATATTTATTTGACCAAATAGTGTGGCAGGATGAAAAAATACTTTGGAGTTATGAAGTCAGGAGAATAGTATTTATTAAGCACTTCCTTTGTGGTTGGTATGAGGCATGAAAAATGGTAAAAATGTGGTCCTGGCTCTCCAAGCAGATTTGATTTCATTCGGTTACTAAGTATATTATGATCCTATTTATTTAAAAATTGCATTATTGATTTTGGAGAAAAATATTCTCTGATCCAATATTCCCTAATATACCCTGGCATGAAACAAGTGGGAATTTCCATTCCTTTTAAAATAGAAGAAAGCAATATTCTCTAAATGTTTTTTTTTAAATTTTCTCAGCCTTTTTCTCTCTGTGTGTGTGTGTGTGTGTGTGTATAAGAGAATACAGCTTCTGACATCTCAGTGAAATTTTGTGAAACTACTACAGAATGCCAAGCGGAATGGTCTGTTCATAGATAGCCCGTACCTGTCACTAGTCATGATTGAGGATAATTTACAACAGCATAATAGAAATTCTGGCCTTCCTAATAGTCAGCTAAAATTGAGACATAAAGGAAACTCAAAGGCCATTTACTGACAGAAAAAAAAGTTAATAGAACTGGGATACAGAAACTGCAATACACTGCTCAGAATATTTAAATGAATGCATATATGCACATGTATATACACAAATGTACACACATTTTTGTGTGTCCCTATACACATAGAAACAGTTTTGCCCATTACTATGATTGGCTTGATGTTAAGCTGTTCTTACATTACTGGAATAAATTCTGCTTTGTCATAGTGTATTACATTTTTATGTTGTTGAGTCAGTTTTGTCAAAATTCTGTGTAAATTTTTGCATCTCTGTTCATAGGGAATACTAGTCTATACATTTTATTTTTTAATTTTCTATTTCAGATTCAGAAAAATCTTATTCTCAGATGATATTGGTATATTCTAATCTGTTCAAATTTCTGGAAAAAAATGTTATATAATTGATATATGGGGCACTATCTTTTCATTCTTGATGGTGGTAGGTTGGTAGTTTGCCCTTTTTATGTATCTGCCTAGAGGTTATCACTATTATTGATTTTTCTAAAAAAACAAATAGTTTCTAATTTCATAAATATCCAACATTCTTATGTTTTTATTTCATTAGTTACTATTTTGATCTTCATTATTTCTGTTCTTCTGCAACTTTTAGCTTCATTTGCTCTTTTTTAAATGATCTCTTCAACTGGAGTCTGAAATACTTAATTTTAGATTTTTCTTCCATATTTCCTGCTAAAAATTTCCAGGTACCATTTAACTTATCACACAAATTTTGACATGTTGCATTGTTACTTTTATTCAATAAAAAACACTTTATATTTTCTCTTCAGATTCCTTTTTGACTCACTGATTGTTTAGTAGAACTGTGCCAGTTTCCAAATTTTAGTGAGTAATTTAGATATCTTTTTGTTAGTGATTGCAGTTTAAATCCTTTGTGACCTAAGTACATGCTTGGTATGACTTGAACCCTTTTAAATGTATTGAGATTTATTTTACAGGTAAGGTCAGAATTTGGTCTAATGTGCTGAAATGAGCTAAGTATAAATGAAAAGAAATGTTTATTTTGTAGATAATGAGTAGAATGATATGCAAATATCAATTAGACTAAGGTGATTGATGGTATTATTCAAGTCTATATTTTTACTGATTCTCTGTTCAGTTGTTCTTTCAGTTATTGAGATGATGATAGAAATCTCTATCACTGTTGATTTTCTATTTCTTCTTTCAGATCCAAACATTTTCTTCTCATGTCTTTTGAATTTTTCTTATTGGTACATAAATATGGTTGTTTTGTCTCTTCATGAATTGACTCTTCATCCCTGGTGATAATTTTTTCTCCAAAATCTATTGTTTTTGATATTAATATACACACCCTAGTTTTCTTTAAATACTATTAACTGCATATATTCTCCATACTTTATTCTTAAGTTACTTGTGTCATGATATTTAAAGTGGACTTATTATGGGCAGCATCTAGTTTCATCTTCACTTTTTAAGTCCAGTTTGATAATCTCCGCCATTTAATTATTTAGACATTTAATAAGTTTATTGGTGTGGTTGGTTTAAATGTATCATCTTGATATATACTTTACATTTGTTACATCTGTTGTTTATCCTTTTGTTCAATTACTTAAGTTTTGGGGTTCTTCTTTGGGTTCTTCTTTCTGGTCTTGAGTAGTTTCTTCATGTATGGGTGCCAATCAGTACTTAAATGAACACATTTACATTCTATTCTCTGACTTAGGCTAGCATTGGACAGCTGGCCCAGATAGATGCAAAGTTCTTCTGTATATATCTGGAGTCTTCTCTCTGGGCATTTCCCTTCCCTCTAGTACTCAACACTGACAACCAGCCACCTGGGTCTCTCTGGTTTTTCAGTTCCATTTTCTTAGAGAAGCTGGTCTCTGTGTGAGTTTACAATATCTACACTGTATCCTCCAACCTTTTTCCAGTCAATAAGCTATCATCCATTTATTTTCTTTCAGGAGTAAATATTCTTTATTCTCCCATGTCAAATATCTTGTGAGCTGACTTCTTGTATTGCATTCAAGTTTTTGAACTTTTGAGGCAGAAAGCTAAATCAGATCTTAGATTTGAACATCAACTCCAAAGCTCACTTTTAATAGGATACTGTGAACCATTAACAAAAACTCTTGGACATAAATACTCTGAAGATTCAGTAATAGTAAGTAATGTTATAAATATGCACTCATGATATTTATTCTCAGAGAGTAGGAACCTAAGAAAAATAGATTATAAATCAGCAAATTGAATTGTGGAAAATATGCATTTTGTAAACACAGCCAGACTTAAGAAGACACAATTAGTACAAGCAACAAAATGGACTGAAAGATCTGCTATGTGAGGGAGACACTAGCAATGAAGGAGGTGAATTTAGTGTTTTCCCTCAGCACACATGAAAGTGGCAGCTTCACCATGATTAGCTGGCTTCCACTGGTTTCTGTAGTGCTTTCCTCTTCTTGGCATTCTTCAACTATGCTCAGATGCACACTGGGAATCAGGCTTCCCGCAACAGCTGGCTCCGACAGCTGCAGTCATAGTTGACAGATAACTGAAGCATGGAGTTGTGTTCATGGCCTCTGCTGTTCTCCCTTTCATGGTGACTTTTTAAAAATGTGAGTGGGGCACATTCACTGCATTGGGTACATTGAAAACTATAAATATGTTCAAAGAAAGAAATTATGTATCAAAAGAATTTTTTGTCCTATCATCACTTTTATTCTTTCACACCAACTTGCCATTTTGTGGGAAGATCTTAATTCCTGTATGAATTGGGTTGCTTCTCTCTCACATTTTAACAGTTAATATTGTGATCTTTCCTTTAGTCCCTCCCTAGATATCATTAGAGATCTAACATCCTGTTATTTTAATTATTACTGGCTTTTAAAAATTCCAGACCTTGGTTGTTTGAAGTATAATCAGTGCTGTCATATTTTTTTTTCTTTGTGGGAACTGAGTAGTCAGTTTAAAGAAAATTTTTATTGTATCAAAAGAGTATTATATTTAATTATGTTTTGCTTCATGCTGGAGACAGGAAAGATACTTCTGCCTGAAGTCAAGTCTATTAACAAAATGATTAGGAAACAAGGGGGAATTTTTATCACCTCTCAAATAAGATGGAGGTAGCCATTGTTGAAAAATATGTTTAATTCATATATAGTTACAAAAATAATTGTGTCACAAATGTATTCACTTGAGAGAGTCTTTGAGTTTAAATCCTATTCACATATTCAGTGTTTTAGTTGTCTATGATAGGTTCTCTCAGTCCACACATTTGATAGCATAGGTTTCCATATGCTTATCCAAGCCATGGATATAATAGATATGACATAATATACGACATAGGAGTCAATGCTAGGAAGATGACTAAAGCTATTTCCTCAGCTTTCTTTTTCTTATTATCTAATAATGATTCTGACTGGGCATTCATATAGAAACACCAAAATTATATGACTTTTCTTCTCAGAAATATATCTGAAAAATTCAATGATTTGTCCAATTTCTGTAAAAAATTCAATGGTTTGCTGATAAACTGGCTCTTTGTGGGAAGAAAAAGACTTATTTCTTTGTGTAAATACTGCTACTGAGGCCGATCTTAAACTCCCTAATATTTAACTACAGCATGACAAAATTTCTGAATTGCTACTTACTGTCATTATTTTAAGTTGGCTATGACATGCCACCTACTAGTTACGAAAAGAATTTGGACTAGAAGAAATCAGATCTTCTTGTAAAATCTAATTAAATATCTGTTGGAAGTCTCAGATATACAGTAACTATTATAATTTTCCCATCACTCGAAGCTTTTTACAAGATGGATATAATCACATTCTACCATATATGCCCTCTCCCTGTGAAATCTGTTTTATATATGCTTCCAATTGCTTTATCTGTTTCTCTATCTTTCTTTCTCTCACTCTCTTTCCATTTATGTTTTCCAAAATTTCACTTAAAGTCTTCTAGATTAAATATGATCCTTTCAGATTTCCTTTCCAATTAAATATTATTTTTAAAGCCTCAGACTTTTCAGTAATGTTATACTTAACATTAAAAAGCCAATTTCAATTGAGGCATTAAATCACAATTTTATTATTTAGGAAAATATCCAGGATGTGGAAATGTGTTTTTAATTAAACATCAAATTCTAATTTGGTCAGAAAAAGTAATACTCACCCCAAATTGCACATTAAAATAAATTCAATAATAGAGTTTAATTTATTTTTCACATAAAGTTATTTTCTTGAGTTATTCAAATATGGCAAAAATGTAAGGTGAGCAAATTTAATTGCATTAGCTGATAATGTTCTTAACAACTTATGTTTTTGCTGTTGATGTTTTTGTTCTAACTTGGCATAGATATAATATATTAAGGCTATAGCATAGATTTGGGCCCTTCATGGAAAACTCAATTAAATCCTACTTAAATAAGTGATCTAAAAAGAAAGCTCAGTCTTTCATCTGGTGCTACTTGGAGACTTTTTATCTTTCAGGCAAGCAGCAGAGCACGGTGGAAAGAAGCCAGAATCTAATCAGAAATACAAGGATTCAAACTCCATCTCCACGATTTTCTGACTTTCTCACAAAATCACCAAAAATGAGTTTTCTCATTGCATCAGGAAAAGTGAACGAATATAGTTTTAAAAGAAAATAGCATATACAGATTTTTTTATGTATTACTTGCCTTCTATATATACTAACATTGAGTAAATCTAGTTATATTAAAGAGAAAGGATCCAAATCTACCCACCCAACACAAAATAATGCCCCAAACAAAACAGAACCAAAAACCAAAAGGTCTGGTAGTTACCATGACTGGTGAAAAGAAATTATCATTACTCATAATATTTTTAAATGTATGTTTTAGATGAATCCCCTTAGAAGATCTTTATGGAGAACAATGCTGTGTTCTCTGGTTCTTTCACCACATTCACTTGAATCGTGTACAGCAAGTTGGTCATTTATAATACAGTATTTCATTTTCTACTGTATTATACTCAGTTACCTGAGTACCAAAGCAAGTCACCCCTACTTTTTCAATGGTTTTCACAAAATGTTTTATTTCCTCACTTTTATTATGATGTTGACTCTGATGTTCCTCTGGCACAATCTAAAGAAATATAAAAACTGGAGGGAAGGATCAGAGAAACATATAAAGTACATGAATTCACCTTCCACATTAAGAATTCCTTTTGTATATATAGAGTCTGAGACTTGTATTGTTAGATTACATTGGGGAATGTATTGCAAGACCACAAGAGATTAAGCAACTTAATGTACAGAATAAAATGTTAATTATTTCCGCTAAAAAAAGTAAAAAAGAACTAGTCAAACATAAAAAAAAAAAAAGAAAGGAAGAAAATACCTTTGTGCCAGTAATTAGGAGAGAATCAAATCCAGGGTCATTAACTAAAAAGAAAATCCCATATTACTATAGCCCACTGTAATTTTGAAGGGGGCCCAGGGTTTAAGATTAGAGATTAGAGTTTACTATCCAATTGGAGATAAAAGGTTTGCACTCAGATTGCACAAGTTGGGCAACTAATCCTGAGCCTTTGAATAAAACCTGGAATCCTTAAAGTCTAATCCATATACAGTGTATATTAAAAATAAAAAAAGAAGATCAACAAAGACAAAGCTAGTGCATAGCTTAAATAGCAACTAAACAAATTTAAAAAAAAGAAAGAAAAAAGAGGTCACTATCACATCAAGTTGTGTCCTTGTTGATGTAGGATCCTCAAGCAAATAAATTACCATAGATAGGTTTATAATTAATTAAGGTTTATAATTAATTAAGGCACCTTAATTAAGGTGTCTTTTCATAATCTAGGTCAAAGAAGACTAATATAAACATGAAACCTTCAAGAATACTTCAACTGTTCAATAAGATGGGGAAAAAAGTTGTTGATCTTACATGAGGAAATTATTTAACATAGAAAATTAACCCAAAACATTAATTAGAAAATGAAAGTCCATGGCCAAATATAGCCTTGAATTTTTAATTTTGTTTTAACAGCTATTAGTTAGGAATGGTCTTTTAATTTTTAGAATTTGGATTTTTAAGTATTGAAACAGGACAAATGTAACATGATACCTAAAATATTTACTACATGACTCTTTCCAGAAGAAAAAAATTGCTGATCCCCATTTTAAAATGTGCTTATTTGATAGTCTTAGAATCTTCTGGAACTCTGACTCTTCTTTATTAACACAGAAAAAGTCCTTAACAAAATTCAACACCTATGTATTATAGCAATGCTTAGAAAAATAGAACACAAAGAAACCTCCTCAATTTAATAAAAATCATTTTAAAAACCTAACATTGTACATAATGATAAAAGACTCTACACTTTCCCTCTATGATTGTGAGCAAAACAAAGATATCCACACTCATAACACTTTTTCAAGATAATTGTGGAAATTTCTAACCAATACACCAAAAAATGAGACTATTTATAGATATCATGACAATGTAGAAAATACAAAATAATTTACAAAACAAAACAAAACTTCCATAATTTATAAATGAATTTAGTAAGGAAAGAAGACTTACATGCAAAAATTGATATTTCTATATAACAACAAACCTATGGAAAACAAATTAAAAGGATCATATATAAATTTTCAAAATATGAAAAACTTTTCTATCAATAGAACAAAATGTGTACAGGATTAACGTGCTGAAAATTTGACAATGCCAATGAAAAGATCAAGAAGTTCTGAACAAATGGTCAGATCTGTGATATTCATAAATTAGAGAGGTCAATGTAGTAAAGGTCTTAATCCCCTACAAACTGATATACAGGGTTAATGCAATTCCTGTAGAAAAGTCATGTCAATATTTTCTGTACAATAGGAAAAATATTAAAATGTATACAAAAATGCAAAGAATGCAGTCTGAAAAATTTGAAAAAGGAGTAAAGTTGCAGAAATCAGTTACTTGATTTCAAGATGTGTTATATAGTTACAATGATCATGACTTTGTGGTGTTAGAGGAATAGAAATATCAATGAAATGGAATAGAAAATTCAGAAATAGATCCATAAAAATATGTTCAACTGATTTCAATAAAGATAGAATAAATGCAATGAAGGTAAGATATTCTTTCCAACAAATGGTGCTGGAATAACTGAATACTTCATTACCAAAAAAGAAAGAAAGAAATGAAGTGAAGGGAGGAAAGAATCAGAAGAACCCTGATCCATGTCTCACACTTTTTAGAAAATTCAACTTACATCATAGAATTAACCATAAAGTGTAAAACTGTGACGTTTTAGAAAAGTAGTAGAAAATCTAGGATTTAGGGTAGACAACGCTTATTAGATTCCACTCAAAAGTATGGTCTATAAAATTTTTTAAAAATTGCAAATTGAACTTCAAACTTTAAAACTTTGGTATGTAAAGCCCTATTAAGAAAATGGATAGGCAAGCTAGAAATCAGAAGAAAATATGTATAAATCACATATTGACAAAGGTCTGTTATGTAGAACATATGAAAGGTTGTAAAAATTCAGCATTAAGAAGACAAACAATAACTGTAAACAAAGACAAATGGGGGGAGAGAAAGGGAGAGAGAAGGGAAAGGATATGCAAATGGTAGGAGACCTTCAATGATACACAAAAGTATAAGAGGTTATGATGGGCAAGGGGGAGGGGGGAAAAAGGGAGAGAATTGAACAACAGCTGAGGAGGCAGAGAGGGAAGGTGGGAGGGGAGGGGAGGGGGGATAGTAGGGGTTAGGAAAGGTAGCAGAATACGACAGTCACTAATATGCCATTATGTAAAAATGTGAGTATGTAACAGATGTGATTCTGCAATCTGTATTTGGGGTAGAAATGGGAGTTCAAAACCCAATAGAGTCAAATGTATGAAAGATGATTTATCAAGAGCTCTGTAATGTTTGGAACAATCAATAATAAAAAAAAAGAACATAAAAAAAGAAGACAAACAATATAATTAGAAAATGGGCAAAATACATGAAGAGACATTTCAATGAAGAGGCTATATAGGTGGAAATAAATATAAAAAGATTCTCAATGTCATTGATCATTAGGGATTGCAAATTAAAACAATAATAAAATACACACCTACTTGAATGGCTCAAATAAAAATTATTATTATTATTTTTTATTTTTTTTATTGGTTGTTCAAAACATTACAAAGCTCTTGACATATGTTTCATACATTAGATTCAAGTTGGTTATGAACTCCCATTTTTACCCCAAATACAGATTGCAGAATCACATCTGTTACACATCCACATTTTTACATAATGCCCTATTAATAACTGTTGTATTCTGCTACCTTTCCTATCTTCTACTATCCTCCCTCCCCTCCCCTCCCATCTTCTCTCTCTACCCCATCTACTGTATTTCATTTCTCTCCTTGTTTATTTGCCCGTTCCCCTCGCAACCTCTTATGCGTGATTTTATATAACAATGAGGGTCTCCCTCCATTACCATGCAATTTCCCTTTTCTCTCCCTTTCCCTCCCACCTAGTGTATCTGTTTAATGTTGATCTTTTCTTCCTGCTCTTCCTCCCTGTTCTGTTCTTGGTTGTTCTCATTATATCAAAGAAGACATTTGGTATTTGTTTTTTAGGGATTGGCTAGCTTCACTAAGCATAATCTGCTCTAGTGCCATCCATTTCCCTGCAAAATCTATGATTTTGTCATTTTTTAGTGCTGCGTAATATTCCATGGTGTATAAATGCCACATTTTTTTATCCATTCATCTATTGAAGGGCATCTGGGTTGGTTCCACAGTCTAGCAATTGTGAATTGTGCTGCTATGAACATCGATGCGGTAGTATCCCTGTAGTAAGCTCTTTTAAGGTCTTCAGGGAATAGTCAAGAGAAGGGCAATAGCTGGGTCAAATGGTGGTTCCATTCCCAGCTTTCCCAGGAATCTCCATACTGCTTTCCAAATTGGCCGCACTAGTTTGCAGTCCCACCAGCAATGTACAAGAGTACCCTTTTCCCCACATCCTCGCCAGCACTTGTTGTTGTTTGACTTCATAATGGCTGCCAATCTTACTGGAGTGAGATAGTATCTTAGGGTGGTTTTGATTTGCATTTCTCTGACTGCTAGAGATGGTGAGCATTTTTTCATGTACTTGTTGATTGATTGTATGTCCTCCTCTGAGAAGTGTCCCAATCAAAATCCCAACGGCATTTCTTGTAGAAATAGATAAAGCAATCATGAAATTCATATGGAAAAATAAAAGACCAAGAATAGCAAAAGCAATTCTAAGCAGGAAGCGTGAATCAGGCGGTATAGCGATACCAGATCTCAAACTATATTACAGAGCAATAGTAACAAAAACAGCATGGTACTGGTACCAAAACAGGCGGGTGGACCAATGGTACAGAATAGAGGACACAGAGACTAATCCACAAAGCTACAACTATCTTATATTTGATAAAGGAGCTAAAAGCATGCAATGGAGGAAAGATAGCATCTTCAACAAATGGTGCTGGGAAAACTGGAAATCCATTTGCAACAAAATGAATCTGAATCCCCTCCTTTCGCCATGCACAAAAGTTAACTCAAAGTGGATTAAGGAGCTAGATATCAAATCAGAGACTCTGCATCTGATAGAAGATAAAGTTGGCTCCGATCTACATATTGTGGGGTCGGGTTCCAAATTCCTTAACAGGACACCCATAGCACAAGAGTTAATAACAAGAATCAATAAATGGGACTTACTTAAACTGAAAAGTTTTTTCTCAGCAAGAGAAACAATAAGAGAGGTAAATAGGGAGCCTACATCATGGGAACAAATAAAAATTATTGACTACATCAAATACTCACAAGGATTTAGTAAAACTTGATCATTTATACTTAGCTGGCAGCTATGTAAAACAATAGTCTCTGATTAATAACTTTGGCAGTTTCTTAAAATAAACATGTAACTACTATGGGACTCAGCAATTGTACCCCTAGGCTTTTATCTACTAAGATGAATATTTATCTTTACAAAATGTCTGTACATAAATGTTTATAGCAGATCTATTTGTAATAATCCAAAACTACAAATAAGCTAGCTGTTCTTCATTCAGGGAATGCTTAAATAAACTATGGCACATTTCTATGGGATACTAGTAAGTAATAAAAACAAAACAAAACAAAAACAAACTTTTTTTTTCTTTTTCCTTTTTTTTTTTTTTTTTTTTTTTTGGACCAGGGATTGAACTCAGGGGGACTCAACTACTGAGCCACATCCCCAGTGCTATTTTGTATTTTATTTAGACACAGGGTCTCACTGAATCGCTTAGTGCCTTACCTTTGCTGAGGCTGGTTTTGAACTTGCCATCCTCCTTCCCAGCCTCCCGAGCCACTGGGATTACAGGCATGGGCCACCACACTTGACTAGAACATATTTTTGATACCTATAAGAACCTGGATAAACTACAAGGGTATTGTGCTGAGTAAAATTAAGTTTATCTAAAGGTTTTAGGTTATATGATTGCATGAGTATAGGACTCTTGTTAGTGGATACACAGAGTTAAGAAGAAGGTGAAGCAGAATGGAAATAAATATGGCTGAAAAAGGGTAACATGAAAGATACTTGCAACAATGAAACATTTTAGCTTTGTCAATGTCACTATTCTGGTTGTGATACCATCCTATAGTTTTCAAGATATTATCATTGGGGAATGTTGGGTAAATCTCTAACAACTGCACAGGAATCTAAAATTATTTCAAAAGAGAAAGTTTAGCAAAACAAGTTAAATAATTCACTTTAGCTGCTTTTTTCTAAACCCAAGGAGGAAAGAAAGTTAATAGGATTTTCAAAAATTGGTAATTGAGAAAGATCAAAAGAGATATTTGCTTTCAGTCGTAAAAGTGGGTCAGAGGGAACCTAGGCTGTAGAAAGGAGAAAAAAATTACCAGACATTCTATATTTTTGTATGAGTAGAAAGAAAGCCTATAAAGGCTTATGAGATATTGAAAGGCTGGCTTGTTCCTCAAAAAAAAAAAAAAATGGACCAAGTAGACAGCTACTTTTGTGAATGATTTGGGAATAGTCTGCAGTCTCATTAGGACTTGAATGAAGGTGACCTCCTGAGGCTCATTCTAGTGCTATGGGTTTTTATGTCTAAAAGCTTTTGGTTTTGCTATAGAAAAAAAATAATAAAAAATAAAAAAATGGCTAATAGAATTAATCTTGGAACAAGACCAAATAGCATTTCAGTGACAAAAACTAATGATTTTTGAAAGGTCTGACATGAAATTAAAAAAAAGAAGGGTTTATATGCTTAACCATAAATGGGACATTGAAATATAAAATATGTAGTGACTTTTTTTTCTAGAAAAAGATTACTACTCTTAAGATTTCCTGTAAAATATTCACTTTTACTGACAATCCAATTCAAGAAATATTTTAAATATTCTTACTATGTGATAGAGCTTTTTGCTAGGAGCTGCAGTGGAGTGAATATAATGAACAGCAACATCAATATAAAAAAAAAAAACTGTCTTTGTGCCCAGGGATGTCAGCACATATAAATAAAATGCTATAAAAGAATATAAGAAAACAAATGCTCAGTGCTAATTTAAAAAAAAAATACACTCCCTAAGGACAGTTAAGAACCAATACATTTTTATTATTTCTCCCACTCTTCTCATGAAAGGACTCCCTCAATACATTACTTTCACAAGACTCTTGGTCTCTGCTCTCAAGGCATTCAATCTAAGAAAGGAAGCAGAGTATTCTAGAAATGTCAAGGATACTGAAGATGAGAAACATGGGCTATGATAAGTACATGGCAAATGTACTTGGGGAGGTAGTTTATAGTTGGACTACAACTACTTTAAAATTCATGAAAGGATAGGGGATGTATTTTTATAATAAGGTTTTTGAAGAAGAGGATACTATCAAGTCACCAATAATTAAGAAAAGTATAAGAAATATATAAATGATAGAATCCAAAGGAAAGAGACTGTGGCCAAATTAATCAAATAAGAAATCCATTTAGGTAGTATCAATGGCATTGGACTAGAGAGAAGGCTGATTAAATTCATAAGGAGTCTCCGGTTTACTGTACACTTAAAGATAAAGGAGCCCAGGATAGTGGGAGGAAGTTGTGGTCACTAGTGGGGAGAAGGAACTGGGGGAAAATACTGAATTCTGATTTGGACAGAATTTTGATGAGTGGGATTTCAATTGGCCAATCAATTTGTAGAGGTAAATACAGGAAGCATCAAAATAAGAGGACATTGAAGCTACACAATGGACAGGACTGCCACTATGGAAGTGCTCAGTGAGAAAGCTATACTTTTTTTAATGCTGAAATTAAGGCACTTGTGGAGAGAAAAATTAATTTAAAAAATGTGGGGGGGCGGGGTGGGATTGTGGCTCAGTGGTAGAGTGCTCGGCTCGCATGTGCGAGGCCCTGGGTTCAGTCCTCAGCACCACATAAAAATAAGTAAATAAATTTAAAAAAAGGTATTGTGTCCAACTACAACTAAAAAAACTTAATTAATTAAAAAAAAAAAGAATATGGGGACTGGGGTAATGGCTCAGTTGTAGAGCACTTGCCTGGCATGTGTGAGGCACTGGATTTGATTCTGAGTACCACAGATAAGTAAATAAAATAAAGGTCCATGAACAACTAAAAAAAAAAGAAGAATATGATTAGAAAATTTAGTATATATATGAAGAGATTTATAGATTTATAGAGGTTTATAATTTATGGAATAAAGGTGCTATCTGATGTTGCCGAGATAAAAATGCCATTCTTTGTATTTGGCCACTTGATCTTTGCTTACAGTTTACAGGTGGTAATAATAGGGGAAAAAAAAAACTTGTTTTATGTTGTTAAATGTTTTAGGCTATCTTTTTTTTCAGTAGAGTTGACAACAAAAACAAAGGAAATACTATAGCCAATCGCAGTAGAAGAAAAAAGAATTGAAATTTTAAACTAGTCATGACTGAAACATTTCTAACAACCAGTGGAGATAATTTATGGCAATAATTTATGGCAACAAGAGACATCTCATACTTTGAAATCCATTATCAGATGTAAATATCTATAGCTGACATAGAGGTCTCTATTGACTCTTTTAATCTCAAGTATGCATCATATCAGGGAGTCTTCAGTATCTGGCTGCCATTTTCATTTCCAGAAGAATCTGAGAGAGAAGATGAATTTTAGAGAGCAGAAATAGCTAACTAAATCCCTCTCCACAAACAATCTCTATGAAACTCCAGATTAGGATAAACAGTGTGTGTGTGTGTGTGTGTGTGTGTGTGTGTGTGTGTGTGTGTGTGGTTTTCCATCTTTTTCCATCTGTTCTTCATGTAGATAAAATTATTATTTTGATTCTAGCTAATTAAAAATTTCACTCACACTGAAACAAAATTGAAGTAATATCTAACACCAAATTTTTAAAAAAATTGGCAAATAAATTTAAATTACATATGTTCTTTCTATTCCAATAAAAATGTTTTTATTTATTTAATCACCATATTTTCTCAAAATATAAATCATGTTATTCTCCCACTCTGAACTCTTCCATGACTTTCTATTGTATTATAAACAAATATTTCAACTCCCAATTTCAACCCATAATGTCCTTTAGAGTCTTTCCACTCACTCGACCATCATCTCCTACCAACTCAATAATCAATATACTCCAACATCCAAGCACCATTTTTTAGGCTCAGCGTTCTTCTTGCTACTCATGAAATATACCAAATTCTTCCCTATTTCAGCAACTTCAAGCAGGTTGTATCCATTCTCTAAAATATTCTTTTATTTACTATTTAACAGGGTTACATTCCTCAGGTGTCAGCTGAAATGTTACTTCTTCAAAGAAGCTTCTCAACCTAATTTCCCCACTAATTCTTCCTCATCCAACACTAATTTTTCTTTGCATTTTAAAATAAATTTTAAACATAAATATTTTAGCAATTGTGGGGACGCTAGTGAATATCAAGATCCTCATATGATCAAATCCTTTTATATAAAATGTTGTATATTTGCATATAAAATATGCATAACTCCCATATACTTCAAATCATCTGTAGATTATTTATAATATCCAAAATGATATAAATGCGATGCAAATAGCTATTATACTATATCATTTAGGAATGACAAAGAAAAAAGTCTCTATCTTTTCAGTACAGACACATTTTTCCCCAATATGTTTGATACATGGTTGGTCGAATCCACAGATGTGAAATCCAGGGACATGGAGGCCAACAGAATTTATTTCTTGGTTACTTGATGTATACACATCTCCCTTCATTATAAGACATAGAATAAAGCAATATTATCATTATATCCTCACTGTAAAAATAGTTCTTATTACACATAAGAATTAAAAATTTGTATAGAATGAATTTTTAAAATAAGGGTCTTAAGGGAAATCAAATATAACCGTAATATATCACATGCAGCATTGTATGTGTATCTTCATCGATGCCTATACACACACTATCTACCTACCATTCCTAGTCTATTACAAGAAACTTGGAGAACAGTCATGAGACCTTGTTAGAGCTATAATCTCACTTCTTCATGAGGAGGAATAAGTTTACAGTGACATTAGAGCCCTGGGGTTCAGGAAGGTTAGCTCACATTTGGAGATATTACAACACTCCCATCTTACCAGAAAGGAGGCTAGTTTTACAAAGGAAATCACCAGGAAACCAGTCAGAAGAGCTTAGCAACAGGATTAGTAGCAATGAATAAAGCTGACAATCTCACCCTGACTAGGGCAAAACACATGCTGATGTTATTTTTTTGATGACTACTGCTCAAGCATAGAGCATTGACCTTTCCTAGGTCACAATGAGCCCTCAAAGAATGATAAAAATTGACAAAACCGAATGTTTTAAAATAAGGTGATGTAGTTTAGAAGCATTTCAATAAATTGCCAAAGTGTAATTTTAACTTCTTAAAAACAAATACAGAATATTTAATACAAATACAAATTCATGCACCAAAACTGACCCAAACTAAAATTCAAACAAGAGACAAATTTCAAGTTGTAGATTCACCTTAGTTGTATGTCATTAGTCTCCAGTACTTACCTAGCTTTGTCACCTGCTCAAAGTTAAATCATGATAATAAATTTTAAAAATAATAGTTGTATAGTTAATACTCAGCATTGTTGAACATGGTGAGTTTTTAATATAGTTAGTGTCTGCAGCATTTTTTTTTCTTTTCTTATTTTGGTACCAGGGATTAAACCTAGGGGTGCAAACCACTAAGCCACATCCCCAGACCTTCTTTAAATTTTTAAATTTAGAGACAGGATCTTGCTAAGTTGCTTATGGCCATGCTAAGTTTCTGAGGTTAGCTTTCAACTTGAGATCTTCCTGCCTAAGGCTCCCAAGTTGCTGGGATTATAGGCATGGATAGCTATAGCCTTTTTTAGGAAGGAATGCTAACAAGATTGTTTTTCAAGATGATGTAATAATCAAAATAGTGCAGAACAGGGCTTTTAAAACCACTGAGAAGCAATCTGCAAGAGAGAAAAACAAACTGAGAACTAGTGTTCTTGAAAAGTTGACAAGTGAATTCTCATGCACAGAAAGATTACAAGTGAGGGGAAAAAGGAAACAACATGAATTTATGACAAATGTTAAAACTGCTTAACATTTATATTGACAGGAATTAGTGACAACTTCCTACAAAGCACAGCCACCTTTGTACTCCAGGAGCTTTTATTTCTCTATAGAACTAGAAAGGGAAAAATGTCTAAATTAAAGCTGATCCCTGCAAAAACGAGTCTGAGAAGTGTGTACAGCACACAGTTATATGACAGTGTGCCGCAGTCTGGCTGGGCACAATTCAGGAGCTACTTGTCAAAAGAAACAAACTTTATTTTTAAAACTACAAACGCCAAACAAAACAGCTCCTCAGGAAAAACCCTCAGAGCCCAACTGCCACCACCGGCTTCCACAAGCTTCTCCACACACCAACCACCACCTCCCACAATCCTCCTGCTCTTGAGGCCGATTGGCTAGGTCGCGTGGGCGGAGCCAAAGAAGTCCCCCAATGAGCAGTTCCGTAGTCTGAAGGGCAGGGAAACAGCCCAATGAACATGACCGCAGAGGAGCCAATCAGCTAGATGTTGCTGGGGCCACTGTGAGCCAATCATCAGCTGGCAGTCTGAAGGGCAGGGAAACAGCCCAATGAACATGACCGCAGAGGAGCCAATCAGCTAGATGTTGCTGGGGCCACTGTGAGCCAATCATCAGCTGGCAGCTTGAAGGGCAGGGAAACAGCCCAATGAACATGACCGCAGAGGAGCCAATCAGCTAGATGTTGCTGGGGCCACTGTGAGCCAATCATCAGCTGGCAGCTTGAAGGGCAGGGAAACAGCCCAATGAACATGACCGCAGAGGAGCCAATCAGCTAGATGTTGCTGGGGCCACTGTGAGCCAATCATCAGCCAGCAGCTGGAAGTTTGCTGGCAGCTGGAAGTTTGCTGGGGCCCCTTTGGCTGTGGCTCTCAACAACAGTGGAATGTGATGATATCTCCAAAGAAGTAATGAAAAGGGTTGGAGATAAAAGGTCATCTGGATTTTGCTTTGACAAAAAAGACAAGTATTGATAAGACATGGGTGAGAAATTTTCAGAAACTAATGGTGCACTCAAGAGCAGGCAATCACAAAGAAATGACTTGATGTGTGAATGAAAACAGGAAAATCTGCCCCTTTAGTGTGCTGCCTCTTAAATTCTAATCTTACACAACTATCAATAATCTACTGCCTAAAGTAGATAACTCAAAACCATATTTGCTTTCCAAACACAGAGATGATTATTTGTTTTCAAATGTAAGCAGTTGGAAATTGGTTCTATCTCCGCATTATGGGTACAATTGTTACCATTACATAGTTAAATGGCAATAATATTTTGTTTCAGATAAAGGAAGCTTCATTATGTAGATGGAGATGAACATCTGCTCTTTCTCCTTAGAAAATCACAAATAATAAAGTGAAAAGCAATGGGAAGTGTTTAAATTTATACCATTGATGCAATATAATAATAGCAGTTGTAAGAGTTTATCTTCTGATAACTTATGGAAAAAAGAGTTACATGTTTTTTTCCTTTGGCATAATTCCTAGCTGGGAGTAAGGGGAAAGAAAATCTGTCTATAAGCTGAGAGAATGTTGAAAAAAATATGGTGTTATGTATACCTAATATGGAATTATAATGACTATTGAGGCTATAATTAATTGTTTTTAAGTCAGTTTTTAATATCCTGTATTTTAGTCAGAATGAAGAATCTGCTGGTTTTAATGCAGGTTAACTAAATTTCTAATTAGCCAGGAGATTTTCTTTCTTCATCAGAGCCCTAATTCTTACACTATAATTAGATTTAAATGCATAATATTTATTTAATAGTAATTAAATCTGCATGAATGTTAGACTGCTTATATTTGTTATCAAATTCAGACAAGAGTTTCTTCAAGTTAATTGCTTTTTTCAGATCAAATAGATTATGGTATAAATTAAGGGTAGAGGAAAAACCATAATAAATACGCATTCCTAAATTAGAAAAGAAAAAGAAACCATGTTTTTAAATATTTGATTTATAAAAGATTCTATATGTAACTGACATCATACAGTATTTCTCTTTCGGTATTTGCCACATTTTGCTTATCATAATGTCCTCTAACCTCATTTATTTCCTCAAAAATCATAAGATATCATCATTTTAAAAGGCTGAATAATATTCTAACGTGCAAGCGCACACACACATTTCTTTAGCCATTCATCTGCCAGGGGACTTCTCAATTGATCCCATACTCTAGCTATTGTGAATAATGCATCAATAAAAATGGGATCTCAAATATTTCTCCATCATTCTAATTTTATTTCCTTTAGATACATATTCAAAAGAGGGATTGCTAGATTCTTTGGTAGTTTTATTTGAAATATCCTGAGAAATTTCCATATTATTTTCCATAATAGCCATTACCAATTTATAATCTTACCAGCAGTGTGCAAGGGTTTTCATTTCTCCACACACTCACCAACTCTTACTCTCCTTTGACTTTTTGCTTAGAATTATCTTAACCAGTGGGAGATGGTATGTCATTGTGGTTTTGAGTTGCATTCTATTAATAATGTGGAACACATTTTCATAGACCTGGCTGATAATTATCAGGGGTAGAATGGAGGAGAAACGGGAAGATGTTGGAGAAAGGGTACAGGAAGCAGTTGTGGGATCAATAAGTCTAGGGACCTAATGTATCTAATTTACAGCATGAGCACTATAGCTAATGATGTTATACACTGAAAATTAGCTGCAAGAATGGTTTAGGTGTTCTTAAACACATACATGAATGCACACACGCATAAAGGTAACCATATAAGGTGACAGTAGAAATAATTCACCTTGTATGTACATATCAAAATATATTCTGCATTTAGGCATTTACCAAAGTTAAGACATCATATGACACGGATTCAAGAAAATTTTTAAAAATAGTTTTTCATACAGAATTAGTCCATGAGGTAGAAAAATATTAACATCAATGTCCCACAGTACTGGTAATTTGTTTTTCAAATGTCTTTTTAAAAAATAATTCGAAAACTCTTTTAGAGTTCAAATTTTGGTAGCATGGTCTTTTTATTCTTTAATATAATGTGAAATATGTACTGCCAGAAATGTTCTAAGACTATGTTCTATTATATATCAATACAGTTCTATTCAGTGTTTCTCAAAATGTAGGTAGTTGGGGGCTCCTTTTTTTTTTTTAGAATTATTAAAGCTGTTTATTTAAAATTCAGATTTCCAGGTTCCAAGGTAGACTTAATTAATCAGAGTATATCTTCCCAGTAAATTTCAATTTAACCAGAGTTTTAAGTCATTGTTATGTAGTTAATAATTTTAAACTTCATTAGTTAATCAAATTTTTAAAGAAGATTATTTTAACATGTATTCTTCTTTTTCATTATTATTGGATAACATAGTTAGCTAACTTTCAACTTTGGTAAATAGAATATTTGTATTATAAATGACAGTAGAAACTCAACCTATATTATGAGGAAAAGGGACTATTTGCCAAGTCAGATGCTCTTAAGGATAACAGGTAAGAGTGTTCATCTTCAAAGATTATTTCTTTCTACTTAAATTTAGTCTTCAAATATTTGGATATTTGGATATTTGGATATCCAGACATATTGGTTGGGTTAAAGTAGTGTTCTATTTCTCTGAATTTATGCTGAACACCTTTAGGGTGGATGCAGACCCTCTGAATTTTTTTTTTTCCAAATATATCTGGGGTACTAGGAAATTCTCTTTTGTGCTCTGAAGACTTATGAAGTTTCAACTTCTTTATGGTATTACTCATGGTTTTGCTCTGATGAACCAAGATGAAATATGCTGCCACTGTCTGTGGGTAACAACACTAACTGGTGTCAGCCTAAAGATACCTCCAACTTCCAATTTTGAGAGCACAGCCTTACATTTTCAAAACAAGTCTGTTATTGCCAAAGATGTTGGCATCAATACTGTGCTTTTATTCTCTTGTTATTCCCACAGAAGAGACAGTAAAGAAAACAGTTACTGACTTTTTTATTCTGACACTGTACGTTCATGAAGGACTAGAGAAGTGTGACAGACACAAAGCCGACATCCTCTATGTCACTGAAGCAATCACCTGTGCTGTCATTCTCCCTGTTATTTCTTAGAAGTCCCTTCCTCCCCTGTTCAGATACTATACTAATGTTAACATAACCAATTTCATGAATTCCATACGTTTTTCAAATTTGCAATAGTGTAATATATATGCACATATATATCTATATCTAACGTTAGATATATATGTGCATATATATTGCAATTATTTTTAAGTTTATAGGTTGATAAGTTGTGTAACCATTACATGAATTACCATAGAACATTTCCATTTCTTCAAAAAATTCTTTTGTCAGTCTCACCAGTCAAGCCACATCACCCATCCCTGGTTTTGTCCTGTAGTGACCGATTTTTTTTAATCATTATAGATTTGCCTTTTCAATAATTTTATATCAAATTTCATGGTGCCTTTGAAGCAGGTCCAGAATTTCCTTGATACTCTTCCCTTTGATTTAATGTGGATTAAACAAGTATAATGAACACAAATATGGTAAAACTGATGTTATTTTACTTTTGACGAGGTAGTAGATAGGTTTCTCTTCTCTCTCATCATTCTCTGAGGAAAATTAAAGAAGACACCCATTCTACCACTGAGCCACATCCCCAGCCCAAAGCAAATTTTATTTTAATTACCATTATGGCTAAGTTTAAAGCCACCATTTTTCTATTTGATTTCCATTTGGTATTTGGTTTGGTTTTCCTCTCTCCTTAACAACATTTTCATTAATTTCGTTTTTAATTACTCCTTTTTTCCCTCCATTATTTGATTTTTTCTCTCTCTCTCTCCATCTATCATTTCTATGTCTCTCCCTCTTTCACTGATGATATTAACCCACTTTTAAATAAGAATATTACAACATTGTGTACACTAAAAGAAAGTTTCAACTACTAACTTTACTTTCTCTATCTCATCCTTTTGATTGTTATATGTGCAGGTCTTAACCTGGCAAGAATGTAAGACTCTACTTGCAAGTTCTTCTCTCAGCTAGCATTGTTTCTGCTGCTCTTTGTCCTATGTCTGAAAACTCTTTAATTTGCTTTTTTTCAAGTTCTATATTTCTTTTTAACATGGGAAAATAAATGGTCACCTTTACTTCCACAGAAGGAACAGTCTTGCTCTATATAAGAACATTTTTAATATATGTGGAATATCAGTTTTGAATAATAGAATAAAAATCTCCAGTGAATTTTATAAGAAAATCAATACTGATCTAATACAAATGGTATCTTTTTAAAATATTATGCTCATAATTCCTTTTTATCTACACACCTTTCTAATCATGTGGTTCATATATAAATTAATCACTGAAATTTCTTTGGCCAATTATAGGCATTCAATTAAAATTATTTAATGAATGGAGAGTTTTATTTCCTTTTAGCAAACATTACATTGTCTACTAGAAGTTCTCAGTATTTATATATAATATACAAGTTCCCTACTTGGGTTATACATGGTCAAATACATAAAAAATACAAATCATAATGTGTTTCCATTTATGAAAAATATGGAATAGAAATACTACTTATTAAAAATGGTTGAATATTACTATTTTGTGTTCATCTGAGTTGATACTATTCACTCTTATCATTGCTTCTCTATATTTATATTTGTTTTAGTTACTTTGAAAGGCTACTCATTCAGTAACCACATGATATGGCTCAGTTAAACTATAAAGTCAGTTACTGTAATAAAATTAACATGCAATTCATTTTTAAATAGTAAGAGAAAAATAAGAATGTGTATATATGTTGTTTTAAAATGTAAGTTATTATTTTTCAGGCAACTCATGTAAGCAAAATTTTCACTATTACTCTGATAAACTGTTTAAAAAAATTTTAATCATTGTTCACATAGTTAGACTAAGGCCTTGGAATATAATTTAATTTCCAAAATAATGATAATAATGATTTTTTATTCCCATTGAGTTTAAATGTAATACATCTAAAAAGTAAAATAATAATCTTTTTGTGACTTTACTTTCAGCTAATGCTCTTGACTTGTGCCTTGAAATCTTATACATAATTTTAGCTTTGCAGTCAGTAGATGATACTACTACTTCATATAATCTGGCTCCTCAGGTATATATTATGAAAGACACATTGAGGGGAGAGAGGGAGAGAGAGAAAAAAACAAAAAGTGAGAGAGGGGAGGGGAAGGAGGGAAAAAGAGAGGGACGAGAATTCTCCTGTGGAGAAATTCAAAATTGCTATGCTTTCAGGGCCCAGTTAAAAGTGCTAAATATTAATTTGTACTTATAACCATCTGCTTCTTGGTGGAGTTTTGCTGTGGGGGTTGTTTGGTGTAGTAATGGTTTTCATTTCAACTTAAGAGACATCTTGACCAAGGCAATCGGTTGGGTTTTTCTTATGTAAAAGGAGGAGAAAATATGTAAGGACACAGGTAAATTTATGTGCACAAAAGCTGAGAATCTTATGGGTTGTGTTTTCTTTGGAAAACAGGATAATGGATCATCTCCTCATCAAAGAGGAAACACGCTTTAGCTTGAAAATAGAAATTCTAGGACTAAAGTTACTCTAACATTTCCAACCCCAAAGCTAAATTTGTCTGAGCCTAAATTCAATAACCTCCTTCCATCTTCTTGTGAGACACCGAAACAAAAGCATAAAAATAAGGGAGAAATTCAGAATACTTTTAAAAAGAACTCAAAGAAAGAGAAACCATGCAGGAAATGAAAAGCTTAATTCAAAAGATATAAACAGAATCAGGAAAATGAGAGTAGATAGACCAGAAGCAACAAAAAGTGGAGTTGATGAACTGGGAGTAAAACATTTTTTTAGCAATGAGGATGTTCTTATCACAGGAGAAGTTTCCAGCAGCAGGAGAAGAAGAGAAAAAGATTTTTAACATTTAAGAATGAAAACTTTAAAAGTACAATTTATGACCTTTTTTTTTTAAAGGATGAAGTATAATTGACATAAAAGGGGTACATATTTAATGTATACAACTTGCTGAGTTTATAACTAAATATGGAGCACTTTAAAACTATTCTTTTAACAAAATGAACAAAAACATTTGGAATAGTAGTGCCAGAGTTTCTAGATATTTAAAGAGATTTTGGGGTAACAATAAGAAACATGTGAAAGCACCATTAAAGAATTGTTCAAAGAAGTTCAACAGGAAAACAAATGGACAATAATTATTTGAAAACATAAGTGTGCTGCAGTCCGGCTGCAGCAAACTAGCCGGGGGGTGATGAATAACTTGTGTATGTTGATACAGCAGGAGTAGGAGCCATTTATTGTAAGGCAACAGAGGTATTTGTACATTTTGCACAGCTTATCTTAATTAGCATAAACTAGATACATTAGTCAACCAATAAGGAATCTCCACACTTAATGGCTCGATTTTGTTACTTCTCAAACCACTCCCTCTGGCATTTTGCCAGGCACCATCCAGACTTGTTTATGAACTCTAACATTCCCCTGGCAAAATGCCAGGTGTTATTTTGACTTGTTTACAGACTCTAACATAAGTGCACAACAGTAATAACATGATAAATGAAATAGAAATAATACCACTATTTGCTTATAAAGTTACACAAAAGTATATAAAACTTAACTTTTTATAATAACTATTGTATATAAAATATATATACTTCTAGGGATGTATGAAAGATGATTTAAAGTTTAAATGTCTACCATATTCCTAATGGTATTAGTTAGGTACTTTTAGATTTTATATTAAGAATATTATCATAAATAAACTACTCAAAATTTATATATCACAAGGATGTTTGTTATTACCAGGTTGTGCATAAAAATATACAATTTAAAATGACCCAAATATCTAAAAATGGGGCAGGGGTCATCAAATGTCTGTATAATGGAGTGGTAACTATTACAATTATGCCTTAAGAAACTATTCCCTGTATCAATCATAATTTTTAGTAGGCTTGAGAAAACTTGACATAAAAATGGTACAAAGTAATATTTCATATCATCTCACCTTGGTAAAAACATTTACAAACACTGAGAATAAATATTTAGTAGTTACATCAAAGAATTAGGCGTTACTTTTAATATAGTCTTTGCTTCTCATATTTTCAATTGAAGGGTACATTCCTTTTTTTAGTTATAAAACAATTTCCTTGAAATCAAATAAATGCTATGGAGGAGAAAATTAAATTAGCTTAGTGGATTAAATGAAGATTTAGAATTGAGTTGCATTGCTTTTAAAGGTAGTGTTCATCTGGGTATTTTTGTATTTGAGTTGGAAGTAACTAGGAAAAGATGAGAGCTGCTGATGGAGGAATGCATAGTTTATACACTTAAAGGCAGCCAGAATGTTACCTTTGTACTGATCACTGCTCTTTTATTTTACATCCAAAGATACATGGATTCCTTTTATGACTTCTCTGAAGAACGACATTTTTGCCATTTGCATTTCTTAGCTTAATGTCCTCTTCAATTCCTTCCAAAATTCAAACTAAAAATTTCCCGAATTCAGTTAGGCTCAGATTGTGTTAGCTTTCTAAAAAGCACTTGGGACAATCAGCTGAAAAAAGAAGACAAGATTTATTTTGGCACATATTTTCAAGAGGTAGTGCATATCAGTTGGCCCATTGCTTTGGGGCTTGTGAGGAGACACCACATTATGGTGGGAATGCATAGCACAGAAAGTTGCTCACCTCTTGGCAGTCAGGATGCAAAGAGACAGAAAGGGGCTAGGGTCCCAATATCCCCATTAAGGGCATTCCCCCAATGACCTAACTTCCTCCACTAGGCCCCACCTCTCAAAGGTCTAGTACCTTCTGACAGTGGCAGGCTAGGGACCAAGCCTTTAACACATGGACCTGTTGGAGACATCCCAGATGCAAACTACAGCACATATAAAGCCAAAACAGCCAAATCAAAAACCTCCCTAACAACTCTGAAAGATCCACTTAGGTTTAGAACTTAATCTTATCATTAAAACATCTTATCAGAAACTATTGAATAACTGAGTTTTCACTGATTAGCTTCAAATTTCCATCTGCTACTTAGAATAATGGAGTATAGCTAGCTTGGTCACCTTGTTAAACTTTCTTGATTTTAATGTTCTCCTTTGATAAAGGAGGAATTGAATTAGAGCATCTTTAGGATGTAGCAGAATCAATAGACAATGCTATTGCTGCTATTCTAGAGTCCACACTAGAATCACTAAATTATTGCTCTTCTAGATTTCCTAGAGTTCAAAAATTGAATATATATGTATGTTTAATTCAGAGCACAAGTGTAATAGAAAGTCAAGTTAAAATGCTTTAGACTTATTTACACAGTTAGACCAATCTCCCTAATCCTTTCTATATCATATTTTTAGCATTTATAATTATAATGTTCCTTACAGTGGAAGAAAGAAATTATTTCACAAAGAAGAAAATAAGTAACTTTAATAATTTACTTTGGGTCATTTAATAGATGTCTTAGTGTGTCTGAGCTGCTATGACTTAATACCTGAGCTGGGTAATTTAGAAAGAACAGAAATTTGTTTTCTCAAGGGGCTGGAAGCCAGGAAGTACAAGACCAAAGTGCTGGCAGATTTGGTGTTTCATAAGAGTCGGCTTTCAAGATAGAGAGGAGAAACACTGTCCCATTACATGACAGAAAAAGGAAAGGCAGCAAAAAGATGAATTACCTCTTTTAAAGCTTTATAAAAAGCACCTAATTTCACTCATGATGAAGAAATACTCATGACCTGTTTGTCTCTTTAAGGCCTCACTTTTCAATATTATCACCTTGGCAGCACCGAAACTTTGAAGAGGCACCAAATTTTTGGAGAAGTATTACATTTAGTTCCAACCATTCACCCCAATTCACTGCCTTCTAGCATGCAAAACTCACTCATTCCATCCCAAGAGTCTTAACTCATTTTACCACCAATTTTACAACTTTAATGTAAAGTTTCATATGAATATAATGGGTGAGACTGAAGATATAAGTCATCTTGAGGTTATTCCCCTTTAGCTATGGGCCTGTAAAAATCAAATGGCTTATGTGCGTCAAAAAGGAAGGAGTAACAGGTCCCAAGCAAGTCCAAAATCTAATAGGGCAAATAGCATTGAATCTTGAAAATAATCTTAGATTTTATGTCCTGCCTTTCTGGACACATTGGGGTTGAGGTAGAGCTCCCAGGCTTTGGCTGTCCAGTCCTCATGGCTTTGCAGTGTGTAGTCCATGCTTTCTCTCTCAGTACTGAATACTAGAGTCTGTGCCAGTATGAGACCTCAGGGCTGGCCTGTGCCCACAGTCCCATTAGATTGTTCATATGGAGAATCTCTGTGCCCCACTGTTCCCCTGGGAATTGACCTAGTTGGGGTTCTCTACTCTCCTCTACCTCATGCCTGTGGTAGTGCTCTGCTGGGACTTTGAAGTTGAGACATTCTTTGATATGTAGGTTGAAGTAGCAAGACTTCACTAGCTTGTGCAGTCTGTGAGCCAGAACAATTAACACCACATGGAAGCCATTAAGGTTTATAGTTTATGAACTCCAGAGTGGTGGCCTAGCTATACCAGGGCCCACCTGAACCACAGCAGATGTGGACAATGACTGTTGCACTGGAGTGTAGGAAACAGAGACTTCAGGGACCCTGGGCAGTGAGCACCAGGTTCTAAGAATACCCTATGCTTTTCCCATGAACTGATTAAGCCCTCAAGGCCCTATTACTTTAGGCCTATGATGGGCACTGCAGCCTCAAGATCTCTAAAACACCTTCACAATCACTGTCCCCTCAAGCTTGATGAATAGCACTTGGCTTCCTTCTATCCATACTAATCTCTATCACGTTTCTGGCCCACATCCTTAACTTTTTCTCCGAAATGGATTTTTTCTTTATTATTATTGTTTACAGAGCTAAGTTGAGAATTTTCCAAATATTCTGCTTGGTTTTTAATTATAAATTTTGTTTTAAAACCATTAATCTCTTTTTACATTTTACTATAAGCAGATAAGAGAAATCAGAGTACCCTGAGCACTTTGCTGCTGAGAGATTTATTTCATCCAGCATTCCAGTTCATCACTCCTAATTTTGCTATCCCCAGGGTCTTACGACCTCAGCATAAATTCAGCTAAGTTCTTTCCAGGTTTATAAAAATGATGGTCTTTTCACTAGTTTCCAATATCTTGTTCCTCCTTGGTGTCTGTGATTGCATCAAAATCGTCTTTACTCTTCATGTTTCTAGTAACATTCTGTTCATAACCATTTACATAATCCCTTTGTATCTTTGTCTATTTGTACTGCCATAATGAAACCTTCAAGTGTGTGTAATTTATGAAGAACAGAAATTTCTTTCTTACAGTTCTGAAGTTTGAGAAATCCAAGATCAAAGTGTCAGCCTTCAGGGTCTGGTGAAGGCTTCTTTGCTGCACTCTCACATGACATACAGAAGAGCAAACAAGGAGGACCCTCCTCTATCCTTTTAAAGGCACCTAATCCAATTCATGTGGGAGAAATCTTCATGGTTTAATTATCTCTTAAAGCCTCTTAAATATTTTGCATTGGCAACACCTGAATTTTGGAAAGCACACATTCAAACCGTAGCCCTAGATAATGTACCTAAAAAAATCATAGTTTCAAATTATATATACATATATATATATATTTCTCTATGGGTAGGGCTTGCTACAGTGCTACTACTCAAATGGAATTCCAACTTTTTTGCGTGTACATGTGTGTGCTCTTGGGTATATTTCAGATTTCTTATTTTGTTTGTTTATTTATTTATTCATTTATTTATTATTGTGGTACTGAGGATTAAACCAAGGGGTATTCTAATCATAAAACTAGATTAAGATATAGATTTGTCACTAATCTTGTAAATTATTCAAAGTATTTTTACAAAAAAAAGAGTCTTCTTGCTTTTCTTTTCCTGATCTTTTAGTTAGCATATTTATTTGCATGTTTATAAATATTAAAAACATACTACAAAGGACAGAAGGAATGAAATGAAAGAAACTGTAAAGATTTTGCTTATTCATATCACATCAAAGTAATAATCAAAGGCAACTTGAGTTAATTAATAATAGTCAAAAAGAAACAAAAGAAGAAAGCACAGAACAGACAGCAGACCTATGCCCCAGAGAAGAGGTAAAAATAAACAAAAGGTGACAGCAGATTTAGGTAGTTAAATGGCTGTTCCTGGCCTCTGAAATGGCTCTCTTTGTTTCTATGGGGACTGAAAGGTCATTTTAATATATCTTCACTATAAAACAAAACACATTTCCCTAGGTGGTTAGGAAACCACAACAATGCATTTCAGGGAACCATTTTGGAGCTAGCTGTTCAGTAAATAATGCTCTTAGCTCCCCAGAGCACTTCTGAGCCAAGTGGGATTTGAAATACCACACCTACAGAGTGTATTCATCATCTAGGTTTTCTACTCAAATGCCAGTGCATAATGGAATATGCTAACACAATTTGGCAGGAAAAAGGAGTGTGGCTTTCTCCTCACATGATTTCCAAAGAATCTTGTGGGACTGAAACTGCATGACAGCCATTAGAAGAAACAAAAGTCATGCAGCTTAAGCACATTGTCACAGTTAGCAAAGGCAGGAGCCAGTGTTTACCACTCGGCTTTCAAGAGAAAGGGTTTGTGCAGACCTCCAATTCCACAGCACAAAGAGTGAAAAACACACATAAAGGATAAAGAAAAGTAAAAATCAAGCAGGGCTCATCTTTTCACCAACCAGTCTCAATGTAAAAACAACAACAAAAACCACCCAAACCAGAGATTTCACAAGTACTAAGTGGTTTTCATAGTGCAATTGCCCTAGATTAATAGCTGACATTTTATTACATTATAAGTGTTTGTTAGCTGAAAGAATTCCATTTTAAATTTTAGGGAAAAAATCCCAAATCCAACAATTGTCATTTCCTTCAGTTGTTCTCCACTTTGGTTTTTAAGTTTATGTTGTGTTCTTTGTTCATAATCTGCATACCTTAGATTGACTATTATTTGCTACAGAGTATTTCTTTCCAAATTTGAATAAGTACAGTGTTTATACATATAGGATACAGGTAGGAATTTCATGATCTTAAACTACCAATGTTATCTTCCTGAGCATTGAATTCAGACATAACTAGTGGGATCCAAAAGTCCTTTCTGTTGACAGGGTAGTCCATGAACCAGTAGCATTAGTATCACCTGGGACCTTGTTAGGATAAGGCTCTGTATTTTAAAAAGCTCCCAGGTATTCATGCTCACATTAAAGTTTGAGTAGCATTGCTCTATACAAATGTAATCTAGGGAAATGTGGTATTGGGGTTAGGGATCAAGTTTAACTGAACATCTATATTTTGTTTTTTAAACACACAGTAAAAGAAATATTATTATGAAATACATATAATTTTTTATTTTTTGAAAATGTAATTTTTTAAAATGAGCTTATTGGTTTAATTCAATTATAAGCTGCTATTCTTTCAGAAAATACAAGTTACAATTTTTTATCTATGAAGATAATTTTTTTATTGAGGATTGAACTCAGGGGAACTTGGCCACAGAGCCACATCCCCAGCCCCATTTTGTATTTTATTTAGAGACGGGGTCTCACTGAGTTGCTTAGCACCTTGCTTTTGCTGAGGCTGGCTTTGAACTTGCCATCCTCCTACCTCAGCCTCCCCAGCCACTGGGATTACAGGTGTGCGCCATCATGCCTGGTGAAAATAGTTTTGATTATTAACATATAAACACAGTGGTAGTCTGTCTTTTCCTCTTTCTACAGTGGTATTTGGTCTTTAATAAGTGTTTCTGTTATACTCTTGCAATACTGAAAACTGGAGTCACATTTAGCTTTGTTCCACATTCATCTGCAGGTTCTCTATTTTATGAGCTTATTACCATACTCTGTTCTACAGTTGAAACAACTAGAATACCATCTCTATTTTCAAACTATGTTGGCCACACACAATAAAACCAATCATAAAGGGCAAATGCTGGTTTCTGCTACAGGACTGTGTTGGTCATTTTTCTGTCACTATATGAGATAGCTGAGATAATTAGCTTAAGAAGAAAAGGTTCACTTTGAATCACAGTTTTGGAGGTTCCAGTCCAGAATCATAGAGCCCCATCATAGCAGGTGTGAGCGTTGAGCAATCACAAGCCAGGGATCAAAGGCATCGAGAAACCTTTAACACATGAGCTTTTGAGGGACACCCAAACCATTGCAAGAGCCACTCTCCATATTTAGATTGCTATTGAATTGCTACTCTTTGTGGCATCCATTCTAACTCACCTGTGCCAGTCTTACAACCCCATATTCATTAGTGTAGTAACTTCTGGAGCAGTGAATCGGACCTGTGAGATTTAAATGAAGATTTAAGTGTCACCAGGATTCTCACAAAGCTAAAAGGAACTGGACTTAATCCTTCCTGGGCTTGAGGAAAGCTTGATGTTCAGCAGTGAAGAGTTTAGCAGCAAGAATCAGATTTGCATGGAGTCTGCAAGAGAGCTTGGTACTTGGACATGGTGCTCTGACTGCAGCCTGGATAAATGGTTTTGGTTGGACACTTTGCTATTCTGTACATAATATTTCCATTTGGGGAGCTGATGGATAACTTTTCTGCCCATGGGGAGAATCAGGAATTGTCAAAGAAAACAATTTCCACAAATTTAAAGACTGAATTGTTTTTTATCAATGGTTTATGCATCAGATAGCATCCCCTCTATAAAACAGGAATTTTAAGGATTTGACCAGACTGGAGGGCATAGGTAGAAAAATACTGAAGAAGAAACAGGAAAAAAACAAACAAAAAAAATATGATTAGGCCTTTCACAGCTACCTTCATTGTAGGGTTAAAGCAGGACATCCTTATCATGTCAACTCAGATAGACAGGGCCCTTCATGAGTGGTTGTTGTGAGCCTCCTGTTTTTTATAAAAATGGCCTCTTTTACAGTTCAGAATGACTATATAGTACCAAGCATCAGAGATTTTATTCTGGTTTGGTCTTGTGTACTGGAATCAAGAACAGAAGCATGAATTCAAGGACTGTTTAATACAAAGGCAACTCATAAATTTCACCTAACAAAGCAAAGAGGTTCAATGACACATTGCAGAGTAAGCTCAGGCTTGCTGTTATTTCAGAAGAAGTCTAACATAAATCTGCATGTATACCATAAACAGTAGACAAAAATAAAAACAAAACTCCAGTTCCCAATGAAAGAGTATTGCTGGAGAAGGGAGACAAACTGGAACTTGATAAATAAGTCAATAAAAATTTTTAGTAGATTTGATGGTAGAAACCAAGTCTATTGGGAAATGAAACACTCTATGAATTTCAAACACTGAAATTTCAAAGACAGCAAAAAAAAATGCAAAGAAATGAAACTCATGAGAAAAAAGGTATAAGCTTTGTAAAATGGATCCATGGGAAAATAATAGGAAACTTACAGAGAAAAACTTAAAAATTGGAAGACAGGAAAATTTCTTGTCTTAAGTAGGATCGGTGCTTAGTCTGATAAAATTTATGAGGGCTGTAATTATAAAGATAATGCCATAAGCTTCCAGATCAAAGAGAGTTCGTTAAACAGAAATCAAAGAGTTAGTTGGAAATCAGGCTTCTTATTAGCAACCCTGCAAGCAAGAATATTATAGAAGGGAATCTCTGCCAAGTGAAAATCCTTTTTCTAACCAAAACATCATTTATGAAATAGAGGAAGAAGACATAGATTTACTTGTGGAAGAATTTAGAGACTATCACTTATAGAGGAAAATATCAAATAAGGCTTATAATAAATCAATCAATAGGCATTTCAATATGGAACAGATGAAGCAGAGAGGACATTGGTGAAGTAGGAATATATGTAAGTCATGAAGGGTGTAATATTACCTGTATATTACACAGGAAGGGTGTAATATACCATTGCTAAGGATGCCTGATAGAGAAGAAACATAATGCAAGAAAGATATAATCGAAGTTAAAATATAATCACCGAAGGCACAATCTAGCAATTGGTAGAAAGGGACATGTAAAAGCATTAAAAGGAATCAGAAAAAGAAACCCTCTTGGCAGTCAAAATATTTGGTAGTTTGCTTTTATGTAACAGTGATATGTTCATTAATTCATCAAATGTTTCCTCAGTGTCTACTATGTACCAGACACTTGGATTACATTAGTAACAGGGAGAAAAAGATGCTTATTATGGTATGTAAGCATTTGATCATGATAAATGCAAACAACTTAGGTAACTAGAAATGGAATTAAAAAGAAGAAATTCCTCATTTACATCTGAGAGAGATGAATGATAGTTTCATCAGCTAGGAAAATTTAAAAAAGAGGATTAGCAGTATAAATCAGAAAAAGTAATATTTCCATTATAAATTTAAACTATAAAGATGGTGAGTTCTATTATTAAAAAGACTGGTTCATATTCATTTTTGTACTTATGGTTATATAAGTGTATGAACTTCGTAATAATTCTTAGAGGAGTATACTTCCAATTTGCCACCTTTGTGTATGTATATTATACTTGCATAAAAGTTAACAGAGAAATACATAGATAAAAATGTTTAAACAGTGGCAGAATTTTCTAGTTCATTTTCCCACTTTTCAATTGCTATATATATGGGTTGTTTGTTTGAATGAATGTTTATGCAACCATGAATGCCATGGACAACTTTGCCCAGATATCTTTGAGCAAATCTTTTAACTCTTTCCTAAAGCAAAAATTGGTTTAACTCAACTCTAGGATGAAAAGTCAATTGAGCGGATTTAATAAAAACAAGAGTTCTGTTAAATATATCAAGGGTCATTCCAAGAGAATTTTCATCATTTGATCAAAAATATATGAAAAAATGTTCAAAATCTTTAGTAATTAAGAAATGAAAATCAAAACTAATCTAAGATTTCTCCTCACACCAGTCAGAATGGCAGTTATCAAGAATACAAGCAACAATAAGCTTTGGCAAGGATGTGGGGGGAAAAGGCACCCTCATACATTGTGTGGGACTGCAAATTGGTGCAACAAATCTGGAAAGAAGTATAGATATTCCTTAGAAAACTTGGAATGGAACCACCATTTGACCCATTTATCCCATGCCCTCAGTCTATACCCAAAGGACTTAAAATCAGCATGCTATAGTAATGCAGCCACATCAATGTTCATATGGGCTCAATTCACAATAGCTAAACTGTGGAAGCAACCTAGAAGCCCTTCAATAGATGAATGGATAAGGAAACTGTGGTATATATACACAATGGAATATTACTCAGCATTAAAAGAAAATAAAATTATGGCATTTGCAGGTAAATGGATGGAGTTGGAGAATATAATGCTAAGCGAATTAAGCCAAGCCCCCAAAACCAGGAGCTGAAAGTTCTCTATGATAAGTGGATGCCGATCCATAAGTGGGTGGGGGAGGGAGGGTGTTGGAAAAATTGAGGAACTTTGATTGGGCAAAGGGGAGGGAGTGTAGGGAAGGTGCATGGGGGCAGGAAGATGGTGGAATGAGATGGACATCATTATCCTAGGTACATGTATGACTGTACATATAGTATGATGCTACATCATGTTCAACAATAGAAATGTAAAGTTGTGCTGCAATTGTGTACAATGAATCAAAATGCATTCTGCTATCATATACACCTAATTAAAATTAATTAATTTTTAAAAAGTGGCTCTGATTTCCCTCCCTCCCTCCTGCCCTCCCTTCCTTCCTTCCTTCCTTCCTTCCTTCCTTCCTTCCTTTCTCCTCTCTCTCTTCATAAAGAGACTTTTCTAGGGAAAACAAGCAAAAACTCTCTAAGGCTCTGGGCCAGGTTTAGCAAGATGGCACACCTCTCTTTCAGAGATATTTTCTCAGAAATTCTGTAGCTTCGAATGGCAGTAAACATGGATTTTCTTACAAAGTATGATGAGAAAATAAATGAACACAGCAGTCTTGAAAGAAGTTTTTCATTTTTGCATGTACGAGGAACAATCTCCCATGTACCAAAATCTATCAAGCATGGAATGCCTGGCAGGAATAACAAAGAAAGTTTCCACCAGGGAAAACCTGCTAAAATACACACAAAACTCTTGCCTTCCAAAAGGTCATTATATTAAATAAATAAGATGAATGTCTTGCATCTAAGCAATCTCTTTTCTACTATCTCTTGAGGACTCATATAAAATTATTTTACCATGAATGAATGAATACCATGTACAAAGAATGTTCTGATTGCATGTTGATGGGAATATTCTTTGAAAACATTTACAATTAATTCCTTATTTCCAACTGAACAAGAACAAACAAACAAACAACAACAACAAACAGAACCTGGTGAAAATACTAACCATTTCTCTCAGAAAGAATAGATATTTTTTAAGCCAGAACTAAAATAATTATATACTTGCAAAAATTATTCACCAAAATATTCAATAATTGGACCTCCTATTGCACTATCAATTTTCACAATTTGATGTATTCTCATTGAAGTCTCTTTCAAAGACTGTCACTTACTGATATTGCAGAACAAACCTAAAGGGAGAATGTATTTGAAGAAAAGAATATTTTCTTGAAACCTATTTGTCAATTGTGTGATTTACTACATAGATTAGGACCCAGAATTTTCAATAAACATTTGTAGTGTGATATATGGAAATAGGGAAAGCTAAGGCACTTAAGGAGGCACTTGTCTAATATTTAGCCAGATGTGGTACCCAACTAGACTTCCTGAGCTTCAGATGAACATTTTAAGTCCTTTCCAAATGTCTTCACAGTCACTTTCAGTTAAACCAGGGCTTCTAAATCTCGACATTATTGACATTTTGCAGTTATTTGATATAGAAGGTTGTTGTGTGTATTGTAGGAACATCCTTGGCCTCTATGGACTAGATGCTACTAGCACACCTCTCAGTTGTTAGGGCCAATGTGCTTCTAGACATTACCACATATCTCTTAAGTGGATGAAAGTCACAATTGGTTGAGAACCAGTGAATTAAGTGATGCCTGAATTCAACTGTCTATTCTAAACAAAAGGATTTCCCTGTGTCCTTGTTTTCATGCTGATATCCATATCCAACGTCTAGGAGTATAGCTGCTCTGGATTTAGGATAGGGTTGAATTGTGATAAATCTATTTTAAGATGAAATTGTCTCAAGGTAGAAAAATGTATCTAATACATCTACTCTATAGAACATCATAGTTTAGCAACACAGTACACTATCGCCTGTTAATTGTTTACCTTGTGGTCACATCCTGACTGAGCTACAGTTTACTGCCACTTAACAAAGGAAAAGCACTGCATCACATATCTCTACCCCAGGAAAAGATCAAATTTAAAATTCAATGTATGGTTTCTACTGAATGTATGTTTATTTTTCATAATAAAGTAAAAAATGATAAGTTGAACCATGATAACTCTAGAACTACCTGTAATCACTTATTCTTCATGACTGTTTTTCCCACTGAATATGCTTTATATGTGTGTGTGGATTATGTGGTAGCGCACATACCTGGCATGTGTGAGGCACTGGGTTCGATTCTCAACACCACATACAAATACATAAATAAAATAAAGATCTATCAAAAACTAAAAGAATATTTTTTAAAAAAGAATACATAGGAGAAATAATTACAAGAATTACACCAAGTCAGAGGACATTTAAAATGGGACAGATGAAACAGAGAGGAAACAGGTAAATAATTAATATGCAGTCATGCCTGCATTGTCATTAAGCCTTGATAGTCATAATTATATTCCCGAATCCAGCGTTAGCTCCCTATTGCAATTAAAGCCAATGGGAGTCACTGTGTTGCACAGTCCCATAAGAAGCCAAGTGCAACACATCTGAAGTCAATGGAAGTGCAGCCTGCACAGCCTACATAGCATAGTTCTTGCCCTCTGTTCAGATCCTGATCTCTTACCTGGATCATTGCACTACTCTCCAAATAATGTCTGTGTTTCCAGTCATTCATCACTCTAAGTTAGAATATATTTTATTTTTCGTTTTCTGATGAGATATATCATGCATACACATAAAACAAATATAGAATATAAAAATAATTAAGAATAGTTATAATAAGTAATGTATATTATATATGTACATATAATTCTATATAATATATATCATTTCAAAAATGATTTAATGCCACTCTAGCATCTCCTAATCTCTTTGAAAATTGCACACATCAAGGTTTACTCTTTGTGCTGCAATTTCAATGGTTTTTTTTTTTTTACTAATGTTTAATGTTTTAATCACTATTATAGCATATAAAACATATAAAACAAATTTAAAAATGCATAGATTTCATCTATTTAAACCTTTCCTCTTGGCAATTCCGACATCTGGTATTTACTGTTTCGTCAATTTAGGTGTTTTTTTTTTTTTTTTTTTTTTTTTTTTTGTGTGTGTGTGTGTGTGTGTGTGTGTTTGTTTTTGGCACCAGGCTTTGAACTCAGGGGCACTCAACCACTGAGCCACATCCCCAGCCCTATTTTGTGTTTTATTTAGAGATAGGTCTCACTGAGTTGCTTAGTGCCTAGCTCTCCTTAGGTTTTGTTGCTGTTATTTGCAGTTCTGGGGATTAAATAGGGCTTTGTTCATATAAGGTAAGCACTCTACTAATGAGCAATAACCTCATCCCAAACTGTGTGTGTGTGTGTGTGTGTGTGTGTGTGTGTGTGTGTGTGTCGCACACCAGGTGGGATAAACTCCAGGTCCTTCTTTGTCCTAGGCAATGTGAGCTATATGTCTGCCAATGAGCTATTTCCCCAGACTCTTAGTTTTGTGTTTTCCAGAGTACTATTTAATTGGAATTATATAATATACAGGTTTTTAGATTGATTTCTTTTATTTATAAACATATATTTTAAATGTTTCCATATCTTTTAATTTCTTGATAGATTATTTCTCTTTATTGTCATAATATTGCATCATATGAATGCAATAGAATTTGTTTATCTATTCAGCTATTGATGGATACCTTGATTACTTCCATATTTGGGTGATTACAAATTAAACTTCTATAAGCATTTATGTGCAGATCTGTTTTTTTCCTTTTTTTTTTTTTGTTGTTTTTTGTTTGTTTGTTTGTGGACATAGGTCTTTAGTCTGTTGGGTAAAAGCCTGGAAGTGTGATTGCTAAATAATGAGTTAAGCTTACATTAAGTATTATATGAAATTACCAAACTATCTTCCAAATTGTCTGATCCATTTGTTATTTCTACTATCAATAAATGAAGAATCCTGTCAAGAATCCTGTTTCTTTGCAAAACAGTGATTAGTATTGGCAGTGTTTTTTTGTTTTTTTTTTTTTAACTTTAGTTATCTTAGTAGGGTATTGTGGTTTTAATTTGCAATTCCCTGATGACATTTGATGTGGAACATCTTTTTATATGCATATTTGCCATCTGTATATCCTCATTGAGGAAATCTGTGTTCAGATCTTCTGCCCAATTTTAAATTAGGTTGATGTTTACTTATTGTTGCATTTAAGAATTATTCATATATTTTGGACACAAGTACTCTATCACATATGTGCTTTAATATCTTCTTAATAGTGTCTTTAAAAGATTTTAATAAAAAACAGTTAACCAGTTTACCAATTTTCTGAATCGTGCTTATGGTATTTTATTTAGAAAATAAATCCTAAGGTCATGTATACTTTCTCCAGTGTTTTCTTCAAGAACTTTATAATCTAATCGTGCATATTGCACTTACATTAGGATCCATTTTTGAATTAAATTTGTATAAGGTGTAAGGTGTGGTTCAGCTCATTATTTTGCATGTCAACATATAATTCTCCCAGTGTCATTTGATGAAAAGATGATCCTTCCTCCATGGATTTTTCTTTTTTTCTTCATCAAAGATCAGCAAAATAAGTTTATTAGTTTGCTAAGAGTTTTTTCCATATATGTTTATCCATACAGGTTTTATACATATTTTGTCAAATGTATATTTAAGAATTTAATTTCAGCAGTGCTGTTATAAATTGGATTTTTAAATTCCAAATTCTAATAATTCATTGTTTGTAGGTAAGAAAGCAACTATAATAGTACAAGATAATGTAACAGTGGTCCACTTTATGTTTTGAATATAGCCCTTGCCGCTCTGCCATTGCAACTTATTTTTTGAATGGACACATTTCTCTCTCTCTCTCTCTCTCTCTCTCTCTCTCTCTCTCTCTCTCTCTCTGCGGCTCCTCCCTAATCTCCCCACCTCCCCAATCTCAGGAGAAACAGGATAACCTTTCTTCATCATTTTAGGCAGATTTATCTGTCCTTGAGAACACACCTACCACAGGAAGAAATAATCCAGACTTTGGAGATGGTACCAGAAATAATCAAGAATAATTATCTCCCAAATTAACAAGTGAATTACAGCTCCAACAGAGAACACCTGGAAAGTAGCCTTTCAGTCACTGCTTTAAAAGACCCTTGTTCCTGCTGATGGGCAGAATCACAGCTTTTGGACAGGAGTCTCCTTTGCTAACAAAGCAAAAAAAAAAAGCTATTTTTCCTTTTTTTTTTTTTTTTCTCAAAACCGTGTCCTTATTATTGGATTGGCATTGGGGACAAGAACCTAGCTTTCTACAATAGTAATATTACAATATGAACCTACATTCTATGATCTTGCTTTACTTCTTATTATTCCTTCTAAGTCTTTTTTTTTTTTTTCTTTTTGTTGATTAGTTGGGATTTTCTACGTAGGCCATCATATTATCTTTGAATAGAAATAGTGGCATTTCTTCCTTTCCAGTTATACATTTTATATTGTCTTTTCCTATGATGTCTAAGATTTCCAGTATAAAATTGAATAAAAAGGGTGAAAGATGACATTCTAATTTTGTTCCTGATCTTTCAGGGAGATAGTCTCTAGTTTCTCATTATATGGTGTTACCAAATTGAGAAATTCCCTTTCTTTCCAACCTTCTAGTTGTTTATTTTGTTGTTGTTGTTTGTTTGTTTGTTTGTTTAATCATAAAGAGGTCTTAAATTTTACCAAATGGTTTCAGTCTCCAAAATCTCCTAGTTACCAGGGCTCAGACACAAAGCACAGTTTGGGGATTTAAAAATGGTTTATGCATTTTATATGATAGTTTTAGTTTTGAATTCCATTCTGCTGGATTCCTGTTTTCCCAACTCAGATAATTTATATGCCTTTTCTTAAGGTTAAAAAAAATCCTTGTAATTTCATAGAAAAAAATAAATGGAGGAAAGCAAATCTTGTACTATGCTAGTGCAACCATTTTGTTACATGATTGTGAAAATAGAACATTAATTATTTTTATATTTTGTATACTTTGGAATCAGACACTTTGGGATTTGAAACAAAACTACATTTTTTTTCCTTATTCTGTGATAAGAATGCTGAAGCAAAATCGGTAATAAATTAATAAAATTTAATTATGAAAGGTATATTGTTTTTGTCCCTTGTCTCTCCCTCCCTACATTCCTCCTTTTTTCCTTCCTTTCCTTCTTCTCACTTACTTCTTTCTAATTTTCTTTATTCCTTCCTTACATGGATGTTATTGGTGACCTATAATATATCACTTCCTCATGAATTTCACAGAATATTTCTCCCACACAGAAAAAATTTATTCCATATAGTTGCTAAGAATTAAAGTAAATTGTAAATAATGAAGCTGTTTCTTCTGCAGCTTAAACTCCTGCATCTGAATATTTTTTCTTTTCCTGTTAATCTTGCTGTATTTCTTCTCAACTGGCTTTGTTTGACTAATACACTCATTAACATCATTCAGTGTCAAGTGTCACTCTACAGGAATGAGAATAGACTCTAAATGAACAACACAAGATAGAAATAAGCCTTATGTAGAGGGTAGAGATTGGATTACATATTATGTTTTAATTTAAATCCCAACAGTAAGATTGTTGTGAAAGAGAAATTAGCCATGAAACCATACAGAAACCTTACTAATAATCACATTTTTTTTGTGGTTAAATATTTTTCTCTCTCCAGAGAATTATAGTATAGTTTCTTTGTTTCTGGTGTTTTGAAAATTTTTTTGACAGGTATACTTTGATAAATATTATTTTCTACTGTGCTAGACAATCAGTGAGTTTTTCAATCTAGAAACTCTTGCCTTTCAAATATATTTTTGTTAAAAATTTACTGTATGATTAATTTACTATTTCTGGAAAATTCTATTTTGATTCTTCTACTAACTTATTGAGGGTAACTTTCTTTTACTTTCCAATAAAATATTGATTTTGAAGATTTTTCAAATTTTTCTTTTGCCTCATTCCTTTGAATTTTTCATAACTTTTTAAATTTCTAAGAGCACTTTGTGCTTTGTAAGTTTTCTTTTTAAAAATTTTATTCTATTCTTGTTTCAGTGATGGAAAATCCATTTCTCTCTCTTTCAAATTAGTGATATTTTCTTAACATTTTCTTCAACCCACATACTCATTTTTATTAAGCGGCTCTTTTATATTTGTTTATCTTAGTCTCTTTTATAAAAGTGGTTTTTCTCAAATATCTGAAGATAAGTATTGCTCTAGTTGTATTTATGAATGAAGCATTAGGAGATGTCATATAATTTTTTGACAAGAGTGCAACTAGTTAACCTTGGACTTTAATCCAGCTGGTCTGACTCTTCAGGAAAGACCATTGCATATTCCAGAAGACCTGCTCCTTTCTGGGAGCTGAGTGTATTAGCATGGTACAAATAAACACTCTCTTAGTTTCTGCTATAGTTTGGATCTTGAACACCACCTGAAGACCCATGTTAAAGACTTGGTATTGGGAAAGGGTAGAACCATCAGGAGGTGGAGACTTTGGTCTTTGGGGAAGGCCACCCAGAGCTATTGTGGGACCCCTACCCCTTCCCATTTGTCTTGGGTTTCCTGGCCACGTGGTAAGTGACTAGGATGCACTCCTGCTGTGAAGCACTGGCCTCACCAGAGTCTGGAGGCAGCTGGGCTGGAACCTCCCAAAGTGTAAGCCAAAATCAGCATCTTCTTTGTAAGATAATTATTTTGGATATTCTGCTATAGTGACATAAAGCTAGATAACAACTTCATGCTCACTTTCAGCATTCCACATATTTTGAGGTGCTACATGGTTTTACAGCACTCTATGCTAATTTATTCTCATTAAAAATTTCATTTCATTGTTCCAAAGACTGTGTTAATTACAGGTCATCAAAGAGGCTTAAAAAGACAATCTTGATAAGCTAGTTTCTTCAAAAGAGTTCTGAGCCCTAACTATGGGCAACACATGGTTATACACACTTGTTCATATCCAAATTTGTTATTAAGTGGCAAAAACTAAGGAAATAGATGCCTTGTTTTTTTTCTTTTTATGCATACACAGACACATAAAATTACTTGTATATACTAATATACCAACAGTGTGGTTTAGATATTTTATTAATGTCTACATGAGTATAATTTATTTGAACTTAAAAATATTATTTTGGAATCAGTTATGAAGTGTAAATTATAATTTAATCAAAAATTCTTATCAAACTAGGTATGTTAGAATGACCTAATGAAATTTACGACTTTGATAAACATTTCTATAATGTCATAAATCATACCATATTCAAATTACCGGATTCAAATACATGATTTAATATCACATCTTTCAGACAAATATCATTGCCATTTATTATTAAGCTGCAAGTCTAATAAATTGCTACATTATTGTAAGATATGCAAAGATAATAATGCCTTCATGCTTCTACCTGGCCTAAAAGGAGACAAAACTTCCAATGTTTTCTTAGACTCATTCTACTTGTAAAGTTGTAGGTTCATTTTCTTGGTATAGAGAAAAAATATTCTTATATTCAGTCTTTGTTATCAAGTTAATGAAAGATTAAAATAACTCCTCACATACCTAATAGCATTAAGTATAACTGCAAGATGAGCAGCTATAAAGGAAACAACTTAGTATTTTCTTTTAAAAAACATAAATACAGACTACATTTTTTATTACGAATAATATAATTTTCACAAATAAGATTATTTTAAAAGTCACTGGTTGTTTTTCTATTATACATTAATTTTTACTTTAAAATTTAATTTTGAATAATTCATTAACTCCTTTCATATTTCACACCATTTACCATTCATGTCAAGAGAAACTATCCCACTATAATATAATTTTGTAAAATGCAGCTAAAATGGAAATTTAAAACACTTATTTAAGTTAATCACTATCAGTTTAAAGAACAGACTTACTTTAGAGGACTGAGTTCAGATAGATTAATGTTATGCAGGTGTGGTGAAGTCAACAAAAAAGTTAATCTATAAGAATTTCCATATTTACATAGTTGATCCTTGGGCACTAGATCTGTGAATCTTCTGAAGTTATTATAATTAAAGGTTTTATATTAAGGAGGAAGAAAGTGATTGCATTATTTATTGTTATGGCTTTGATATTAGGTGTCTTTCAAAAGCTCATGTGTGACAATACAAGAAAGTTTAGAGGTAAAATGATTGTCTTATGAGAACCTTAAACTAATTAGTATGTTAATCCCATGATGCACATTAACTGAGTGGTAACTGTAGGCAGGCTGGCTGTGGCTGGAGGAAGTAGGTCACTGGGGTTATATCTCTGAGGTATATATTTTGTCCATGGGGAGAGGAATCTCTCTCTCTGCTTCCGGTGCCAGGTTCTGAGCTGGGTTCCTCTGCTACACTCTTCTTCCCATGACATTCTTCCTCACCTTGAGCCCTGAGGAATGAAGCCGGCTGTTTATGGACTTAGATCTTTGAAACCTTAAGCCCCCAAAGAAACTTTTCCTTCTCTAATTGTTCTTGTCAGTTCTTTGGTCACACTGGTTTGAAAAAGCTAAATTACTTACATAAGCAGAGTATATATATTTTTATAGGAAAGTCATTAACTCCTACTTAACACTCATATACAAGTTTGATCAGGATAAAGTATCTGAAATATCTATTTTACATATATGCAAATATAAGAAATATTCTTCTTATATTTTAAAACACAAATAGTAAAGGAGTCTAATATCTGATAAAAATACAGGAAAAAAAATTGATGGCCTCAACTCCTTAATCTGGAGGAATTTTATGTGGTAGCACACTTATTTGAACCCAGACAAAAGAGAGAAGATAGAAATTGGAGTGCAATATGAGTGAGGTGAAGGACTTCTAGATAGGCTACTGGAGAAAAGGGAGTTGCAAGAGTGAACACGTGTGAGCACACACACACACACACAAATAGAAATGTCCTTCAGTCTGTGGCAAACTACTGGTTGCACTTTGACAGGGAGAGACTTCACAATGAGTGCAAATTACTACAAAAGGAAAGAATGATGGGAAATACTGGAGGTGTATGAGCCAAGTGATCAGGAAATTACCTCAGTTTTCAACATCTGCTTGAGTTAGACCCTGCAAAAGCTGTATCCACTACCAAGCATGAAATGTTCTTTTCTTTTTATTCTCATCAATCACGATGAATTCTTAGCTGGGTACATGGTGCCCACCTGTAATCACCACAACTCATGACGCTGAGGCAGGAGGATCACAAGTTTGAAATCAGTCTCAACAATTTAGCAAGACATGTCAAAATAAAAAAATAAAAAGGGCTTGGGATGTAGCTCAGTGGTAAAACACTCCTGCATTCAATGTCAATACTCAGTATCCAAAGGGGAAAAAAAAAGTCTTCATAGAATATGCAATAGAATATTTGTTAGGTGTTGGCTAAGCACATTTTCTCAACCTTCAAATCATAAATATATTATCCTATAATTTTTCTAATATATTTAGAAAGTTGCCATCTATATTAATATCTTTAATTTACACATCTAGGTTTTGTGTATAATGCAGAAGTTCCCAAATTGTTCAATTAGCATCTCAGAAATTTTGGGGCTAGAAGAAATACTTCAAATTTCCAATTTATTAAGTAGTTAGAGCTATACAACTGGCAGTAGTTTGGTGTCTGATGGATACTTTTGTATTTCTTTTGAAAAATTAAAATATTCCTCAGCAACTCAATGCTATTGTTTATTAATAGATAGGTTGTGAGATAATGTTCTACTTTTTTTTTTACATATTTCTCAGGCTGATAACCAGGCATCCCAGCATTATTAAATGCTTCTCATTTTTCTAATTCATTTGTGATATGTGCACTATCATATATCAGACTATGGGCAGGGCTTTGTTTATAGGATCTATTTTGCTTTATTGGTCTATGATTTCATACCAATGGGAATACCACTATGCTGAAATAGATAGCAAAGTTTTGATATTTGATATTTCATAGATAAACAAGCTATTCTCAAAAATTTCCAGGTTCTTCTTGCCTTTTGATTTTCCATGAGTTTTGGGTGGCTTGTCAAATTTTATGAAATTACATAGATTTATTTAGAATTACATGAAACCCCATAGACAAACTTAGAATTACATGATATTTGTAGATTAATTTCCAGAGAATTGGGATCTTTGTGATATTGAATCTAGCAGCAGGTACACATTGTATAGTTTTCTATTCCTCTTTGTTGCAGATTTATCCAATTAAAAAAACAAGATACATTTACTTCAGTATTTCACTATTGCATTGGCAGCTGAATATAGATTTTAGTCTTGGAATCTAAAGTACTTCTTTATATGAAGTCTGCAAAGTGCTTCTATTTACAGGTTGAATACTGAGTAGCTTCTCTGTCAGTTGGCAATTAATTCAATAGTCATTCTTACGGTTTGGATGTGAAGTGTCCCTCAAAGACTCATGTTTGAAAGGCTTGGTCCTCAATGCAGCAATGTCCAGAAGGAAAGACCAGATTGTGAAGATTCTAATCTTATCAGGGGATCATTCCATTTGATGGATTTATCAAGTGAGAGGATTATTAGGAGGTGGTAGAAACAATAGGCCTGGGGTTTAGATAGAGGGAGCAGATCATGGGGGTATGCCCTGTAAGGGTTTATTTATTTATTTATTTTTTTTCTCTCTCTCTCTCTCTCTCTCTCTCTCTCTCTCTCTCTCTCTCTCTCCTTTCCCACTGTCATAAGCTGAGCGGCTTTCCTTTGCCACCCTCTTCTGCCATGGTGTCTCTGCCTTGGTGCCAGCTGACCATGGACCCAATCTCTGAAACCATTTCCTCCTCTGAGTTATGTCTAGTATTTTGGTCACAGCAATGAAAAGCTGACTAACAGTCATCTAATTATTATTGAATTAAGAATTCAATTTCTTTCAAAGAATTCTTTTAGTTTTAAAATTACATCTTTATCTTTTGTATGTAAGTAGTGTTTACATTTTGATGGTTTTGTAGTTTTCTGAGTCAGCACATTTCCACAAATTATACTGCTTTTAGCACTTCACCAGCTTGAGCTACCAACCCATGCTCAATATATGAAAATTGATACTCTGAATAAAACTAGCAAAAAAGTTTTGATTTTTATTTCTTCAAAAATCACTTTCATCATCTTTATTTGGTATATTGTTATTGTCAAGTTCCTAAAAATTGTGTCATTTCTTGACCAAAGTATTCAAATAATCTCATTTGTCATCATTAAACTAGGATTAAAAATAATATACCTATACTTCATTAATTTAGTCACTACTGATTAATTGCAAATAATAAAAATAAGCTCTAAAAGTCACAATAATTAAGATAATTGCTTACAAAATAACACACTTAAATTTTCTCATATTTTAATTAGCTTTTATATTATATCTGACAAACTAATCATGAAATATCATATATTGTAATATGTTTCTAGTTACTGCTGGCAAGTATTAGGCAGCTTATGTATACATACCATTATGCATTTATAATTTATGGAGTGAGATAATTAGCTAATGACATACCATGTAGCTGTAAAGATTCTAAATGCTTATGGGTCATATACTTATTTTGTTGTGGTTCAATAATAAATATTTCACTCAAATTACCAGTCCATGGACCACAGTTTGGATCACAGTAGATAAGAAAAATGCAAATACCAGATATAGGAATAACAAAAAATGCATTTCTTCACATATATGAAAATGTGTGTGTGTGTGTGTGTGTGTGTGTGTGTGTATATATATATATATATATATATATATATATATATATATATATAGTTTTAACATAGTGGTTATAGCAATTAGATTTCTTCATCTTCATTGATTAAAAACACAACAAAAGATGTACAAGTAAAAGATTACACTGACAGTTAAAGTTTGGATTTGTATTGGAGCATGTATGGATGATACAGTTGCTGTAGAAGAAAAGCATTTTCTACCACCAATGGGTGGGCAGTATGTTAAAAATTTCTGGGAAGGGATCTGTACTTCCTCAAAAAAAAAAAAAAAGCACTACTCAAAAAGTAAATTGGTAAGACTCATCTAAACATGTAATTTAATGGCATGATGAAAATGTGAATTATGTGTATGCTAATGTAATAATTTAATATTACAGGATGGTTATGTTATATAACTATCAACAACAAACATCACTGCTCATTGATGCTCCATGGTTGTTGAAGGAAAAGTTTCTATGGAGATCTTCTTTTGTTATTTTTACAAACCAGGTACCAGTTCAGTAATATACTTTTAAAGATGAAAATTACATACTGACTTGCTTAATTATCTGTAATCTTGAGTATTTTTTTCATATTTATTTTTTTAGGTGTAGATGGACACAACACAATGTCTTTATTTTTATGTGGTGCTGAGGATAGAACCCAGGTCCCACCCATGCCAGGGGAGAGCTCTACCTCTGAGCCACAATCCCATCCCCTTAAGTATTTTTAATAATAGTGTTACTACCATGTGAAAATAAAGCTCAATATGTTTTTCAATGGCAGATAGAATCAAAGGACGAAAATAAAAGTAAGAAGCTTAGAAGAAGAGGATTTCCACAGGTTATGGCTGGCTTCTGAAGATAACAGTAATTTTTATTGAATTGAATAAAATACATATACATGTACAAAAGTTATGATGAACATCTTAGTTCATTGAAAGATATCCATAGATTTCTTACATTTGAAAATTTTATCAAAAATACATTCAAATGTTAGAAGTCTATGGACCTATAATTCACTTATTTCACTAAAACATAATTTAAATATATTTAAAGATTTACAGGATTAATTATCAGAAGAAGCCACCAATTAGAACTTAAAGATAAATTTTGAAAATACAGAATCAATTACCTCAATTTGGGATACAATTTTAAAATTTTAAATGTGAGACTTCTCTGAGAATAACCTCTGTTTGGTTTCTGTACCATGAATCTTATTTAAAATAAGATTTATGAGCAGCCTGGGATGTGGCTTAGTGGTAGAGTGCTTGCCCAGCAAGAGTGAATCACCAGGTTTGATTCTTAGGACTGAATATAAAAAAATAAATAAAATTAAGGTCCATCAATAATTAAAAATATGTATAAAATTTAAAAAAATAAATAAGTAAAATCAATGAAACAGTTTTAGTATATATTGTCCCTCCAAATAATGCTGCTGTCAGTCCAATTTATTTTTTTATTTTTATTTTTTTAAAGAGGGAGAGAGAGAGGATTGTTCAATATTTATTTTTCAGTTTTCGGTAGACACAACATCCTTATTTTATGTGGTGCTGAGGATTGAAGCAAGCTTATTTGTCACATCAACTACTTTAAACATTGATGATCATGGCATGTGTCTATAATGTTTATATAGTGGTATCATAAAATGTATCATTAGTTTTTGGTACAATTTTTACATAACAGATCTTTCTAATACATGTAGTTTAAAGCAATAAAAATTTGGTTTTTAAAATTTCTAAATTTGACTTCATAGGTAATAAAAATAAGCTGTGAACTAGTTAATGGGCTACTGAGTCCTGGGACAGATAGACCAGTGTTTTTAAAGAAAAATACTAAAGCAAAAGGAAGTTCAAGGAACTCACAGAAACTAGCTCACATAAAGTTTTGTATATAATTGCAGGGTGCCAATTAAAATACTAACGATGATGATGATAATAATAATATAGTAGTAGTAGTGATAGAAGGTAGATTAGTATAGTAGAGAAAGTAGATATCAGGACTGGGGGAGAGGAAGAAAAGATACAGGGAATGAGATTGATTAAATCATGCCATGTGCAGGTATGAAAATGGCATAATGATTTCACTAGTATGCATAATTAGTATAATTATAATGCACCAATTAAATAAGACAAAGCATTAGGTCACCTACAAAAGTATACTTATCCAGAGTCAGATACTCAATGGCTTCTAAGTCTGTAACAGAAAGTGCTAGACTTAATTCTTCTAGTAGAACCAGAAGTAAAGCTGTAATATTCACTTAAGGATTAAAATCAATGTGTGTGAATTAGAAAGTCTTGAAATCCTTTTTTTAAACTGGATGTTTGACACTTAATCATTTTATAATATAGTCCACAACTTCTTTACCTTGGAAAACATATGTCAGAGTCATCAAATTAGTAATGAATTAAGTATGATTAATTGAATACATAAATTAAGTCAATTCTCTCCCTTGTTTTTTTTCATAACCCACTTGAATCAAATATATGAAAGATGATATGTCATGAGTTATGTAATGTTTTGAACAACCAATAAAAAAAAATACAAGAATTGTTAAACAGATATAGTAATCAACACTATAGTGTTGGAGGGATAGGCACATAAATATGCTCAATTGAAAAAAAAATAAATGAATTAAGACAAAATGGAAATTCAGAATTTTTGTATATATAGGCAGCAGCACTAAATAAGAAAATATAAATGAGGCCCATAACATTTTTTAAAGGGAAAAGCCCAGCTATATTTAGCATACAGTTGCTAAAGACATTGAACTCTTAATGCATACATGTACAAGATGCCACAGAATTAAAAACCATGCTTCTAAAGCTAAGTTAGAGAAACAAAAGAAAAAATGATCAAAATAAATATGAATCAGACACTATTGTAATATAATATTTCTAATAAACTGGGTATAAAAGCTACATGAAAAGCACTGTTAGAAAGAGACATCCTCAAAGAACAATGGGTGGGCAGTATGTTAAAAATCTTAGAAAATGAATGGAATACAATTGCATGTATGTAAAATGATGAATTCAGATTGTGGTGGGGCCTATAAAACAATAAAGTAATATTTGTACAACAAATAAATACACAATAAGAATAAATGGTATTAGGAACCATTTTAAAAGTACATGTGAGAAAATAAAATTGAAAAAGTCCAGGAAGGTAGGATAAATAAAATGAAAACTCAGGACTGTTCCAACCCCCTTTAAATTGTAAATATCCTTCAGTATAAATTAGGAAAGAATTTAAGGAAATAGTAGATAATACCAGAAATTTGCAATGATAGAATCAGCACACCATGTCACTATAAAATTAAAAATTGTAGTCTTCTTTTTAAAAAAGGCTTCTATGAAGTAGAGTTATAAAGTGTAGAAATGTAAAGAAAAAAAAAAGAAGTACCAGAAACTGCAGGATATATATGATACCCAGGACAATTAATTACTGAAATTTGCAATAGTGAAGGAAATAATGTCAATAAGTTTTTCATGTCATGTTCTCTGCAATTTCACACCTGAAGACTACTAAAATCAATTTGCAGTCACAGTAAAAGGTCCCAATGAACTTTGAGTAGGCATCCCCAAGGATTATGTCAATAGGTCAATGATAACACATGATCTATATGGATAAAGTGAAATATATATATATATATATATATATATATATATATATATATATATATATATAGTATTGCAATCATAGAATAAAATAAAGAAAATCTATTATAAGACTAACAAATTAATAGATCATTTGCAAACAGGAGGATGACCAATAGCATAAGACAAAATACAGTTAAATTCTTGGAATTTATTTGCCTTTCTAAAGGAACAAAAATACCTATAAACAACAATAAAACCATAAAACCAAAAACCAAAGATAATGAAATTAATCATCCCTGAAGATAAAGGGATGAAAAACTTAGGCATTTCTAATTTCTTTCCTTTCACTTTTGAAAAAAAACCAAAACAAACTTTTTCTTCATTGAGAAATCTTCAACATTAGCATAAGAACAATCACCAAAAAAACTTCACCAAAATCCAAACAAACAAAAAATAACTCATGGTAGCAACCAGAGTTATTGAACATTTTTTTCTGTTGCTTTGCTTCTGGCTTCTTAACCACAGTTTGTAATTTATGACTTCACGATAAAGTTTAAATTCTTAGGTGCTTTGATATTTTAACTGTGATTTTAACATATAATCTCTATCTTTTCATTTTTCATGTTTGCTTTTTTATAATTTCTTGCCTTTTTAAAAAAAGAAAAGTAATTATTATAGATTCGGTTAATGTGATTATGAAATTGTAAATTTTTCTGAATATCTTAAACATCTCAGTTTGAACACAGTTTTCAGGTTCTTTAATAAAATGCATTTTATTAGGATTCCTGTTCTGGCTGCTGACTTGTTTTTACTTTCAATCAATGCATTTGTAGGTTTCAAATATGATTGTTTCAGGCTGGGTGAAGAATATCTTATTTTCTCTCTCTCTTTTTTTTTTTTTTCTGTTCTGTTTTGCTTATTTCTTTCAGTTTCGGAGTTTCATATTCCCTTCTACCAGACCCCTAATTATGAATAAAGTTTAAATAACAGTCATTGGGAGTTTGGCCCCATACAATATAAGAGTTTCTACAGAGCCAATTACAAGGTCAGAAGGTGGCTCAGCTCAGGCCCTCTGTCCTCCTGTCTTCCTAGATATATAAACTACCATGGGCTATGGACTTAGGCAACATGCGTCAGTAGCATTTTTGGACTCTTTTCATCATACTGGAGATCTGTCAGCCAAAAATGGGTTTCAAGTTGTGGGTCATGCCGTGACTCTTTGTGAAGCACTTCTAATCACTTTTGGATATAAGATCTAGACTCCCCTGTTCATTTGTTTGTTTTTTTCTTTTTTTTAATATTTATATATGGCAGCAGAATGCATTACAATTCTTATTACACATATAGAACACATTTTTTCATATCTCTGGTTCTATACATAGTACATTCACACCAATTTGTGTCTTCATACCTGTACTTTGGATAGTAATGATCATCACATTCCACCATCATTAATAACCCCATGCCCCCTCCCTTCCCCTCCAACCCCTCTGCCCTATCTAGAGTTTGTCTAGTCTCCCACAACCCCCTTCTTTATCCCACTATGAATCAACCTCCTTATACTAAAGAAAATATTTGGCGTTTGGAATTTTGGGATTAGCTAACTTCACTTAGCATTATCTTCTCTAACTCTGTCCACTTACCTGCAAATACCATGATTTTATTCTCTTTTATTGCTGATAATATTCCATTGTGTATATATGCCACATTTTTTTTTATCCATTCATCTAATGAAGGGCATCTAGGTTGGTTCCACAGTTTAGCTATTGTGAATTGGGCTGCTATAAACATTGATGTGGCTGCTGAGAAACTAATGTGACTCCATTTTTGAGAAACCAGCTTCTATATCAGAGCAAAGTCTGTCCTAAGGAAGGGGGCGTGACCCTTGTCCTTGGAAAAACCCAGAGAGCACCCCTAAGCACATACCCACCCTGCTGAGTTGTTTGTCTGTAAATAACAGGAGAGGTCTGAGGCGCCAAGTGTCCCTGACTCAGTTAGGCTAGGTGAGGACCTATAGCAATCCCCTAGCAACCTCCAATCATCATGAGACAGGGAAAATACCTGGGATGCCAGATGATCCCCCAGTAGTTAATGGTGGTTGATAGCATGTTGAGAAGCCATGTAGTTTAGCACTTACACCCCTAGTGGTCTAAACCAATCAGTTCAAAGGAATCCCTCTCTTGTATTAACTAGTCACCCCTACCCAAATTGTTCCCGCCATTGAATGTGCTAATCAATGTTAAGAGTTGTTGTTTGATTTTCCCTCGGTATGGAATGATTTGCTATGTGATGTTGTGACGCATAAAGCATCCCCCCAAAACCTATAGAATCTAACTGAACAAAGGACCGGGACTCTCTCCCTGGGACCACTGCAATGGGAACAGTTGTGAGTCCAGGCTGGAGCTTGCAATAAAGACTCTTGTGTGATTGCATCGGATTCGGCTCTTGGAGGGCTATTGGGGTCCCATGAATCTGGCATAACAGCTGTGTCCCTGTAGTATGCTGTTTTTAAGTCCTTTGGGTATAGACCGAGGAGTGGGATAGCTGGGTCAAATGGTGGTTCCATTCCCAATTTTCCAAGAAATCTCCATACTGCTTTCCATATTCATTTCTACATCACAAAGTTAGATATTCTACACAGCTCCAGGAAAAATTAATGTTTTGAATTTGTGTTCTGATTCTGTCTAAGAAATGTTCATTTTGTATTTGGACCCAGCTATGTCATTTCAATTCTGTCTTTTTCTATCTCATCTCTCATGTTTATGGAATAAAGGGAGGAAAACAATGATACAGTATTTTCGAAACACATTTTTTTAAAAAGGCATATTTGTTTTTAATAAAAATCCAAAATAAAACAAAGCCAAAAAGCACTACAACATATGATTGTCTTATTATACTATAAACTTCTCAAGGAAAAATTTTAAAAAGATAAAATCATAGTTTTGGTAGCCTGAGTACAAAGCTGAGCATAGGCTAGACATAAATAAAGCTCAAAGTACAACAAAAGGAACTTTGAGGGTGTTATAGTATTCTGTCAAGGGTTGGGATATTAATTACACCTTAATTAATAAAGACTGGGCAGGATGGTGCATGCTCACAATCCCAGAGCTTCACAGAGTGAGACAGGAGGATCACATTTAGAGGTCAGATTCAGCAACTTAGGGAGACCCTGTTTCAAAACAAAACAAAACAAAACAAAAAGCATAAAATGGGCTAGGAGTCTAACTCAGAGATAGGAGTCTCCTGGGTTCAATCCCCAGTGTACACTGTCACACAAAGTAAAAACCATAGCTAACATCAGCTTTGTTCCATAAATTTCAGCTTACAACAACATGACCCATTGTCCCCAGCTAAGGTACTAATGTCATCTACTGGTGATAAGAAGTTTAGTATTTTCTTCTTTGTCGTGAGGGTGCAAAATTGCCACGTATAAAGTCCAGGGGAGAAATAAAGAATGTCCACGCGCTTTTGCCCCTGTTCAATGCTTTATTCACTCAAATTACTCAATACAATTTCACTCTATAGGTTCTTAATCAAGAAAACAGCAATCCTTAATGCTAGACACTGTAATAGACATAATCAATTCACAGCAAACAATTCTAGATTAATTAATTCACAGCAAACAATTCTAGATTAATTCTAAGCACTGCAAAACACACTTAATCATGACAGGCTAGTGACAGACATTTCCTCTGCGTGCTAACTTCAAAAGTCTTAAGCCTTAGGCTTTAAGTCCAGCAGATGCACGCTCCTCAGACTGCTGTGATCAGGTCTGGAACCAAGGCAGGCTTTTCCTGGTTTGGAGTGGACGACTGGTTGAGGAGAGGGTCGTAGGGAGAAGTTGCAGCTCTCACCAGGGTCCAGAGGAGCCAGTAGAGTTTGAGAGCAGTGAGGATCATCAGGAACAATGACAAGTGATGGGATGCCAGGTCCTCATCAGGCTCTCCAGCTCGAGTGCATCCTTGTTTCAGCTGGCTAAATCCCTGGTCATTAGCTCTATTATTTATACTAAATTTCTGGGGGTTTTGACCCCCCTTTCAATCCTTATCAGCTACCACCAGATTTCTCAGTGACATCATTTACCTTGGGGTCAGAAACATCTCTTCAGATGGTCTCCACCCTGATCTTCTCTCATCAGGTGAGGACAACCTTCCAGGGTTTATCAGGGTGAGGGGAAGTAACTGGTCTGAGGCCATACTGGAGGGCTCTGTGGGTGTGCCTGGTGAGACTGCAGGTTTCAAACTGGAGTTTTTAAAATGGAGTTGCTTAGGCTCAGGACGAAGGCCATCCTCACATTCTTGTAAAGCCTATTTTTGACACAATTCTTTAAAGACTCTTTGAGAGCTATGTGTTGTCATCAAATATTGAAAAATCTCTAAAATGTTGTATCTGGAGGAAGCATCAGCCTCTGTAATGGAAACAGAGGGCAAGGGGACACCTTCCCTAGTGAAGCAAACTACAGTGTTAAATACCTCACTCTTTGTTTCTATGGCTAGTGTAGAGGTTTTAGTCATAATTCTCAGAACCTTTTAGGAAAAGATCTTTCAATTCATTTTTTAAATTCATCGATGTGGAGGAGAGGAATCTAACTTATTGAAGTGACAGTGTCTCTTCCTGAGAAACATTTGGCCTCACAGAGGTAAGCTATGTACCATTTGGTCAAGGAAAAAAAAAAAAAAGTAAAACATGGAGTAGCATTGGTTCTGGGTCCTTAAAAATGGAGTCAGGAGGCCATTGTTTATCAGATCTCAAACCTATCTACAGCAGAACTTTTGAAATTGGCAGCAGATGTGCCCACCTCTGAATTAAACTTCGAAGGTTTTTTTTTGGAACTTCTACTCAAGTTCTGTAGAGGGGTCCCTTTTCCCCTCCATCCAGAGATTGGTACTACACCTAATCTTCTTCTTTCATTTAAAAAATGTCATTTTTAAAATATATATTTTTAGTTGTGGACACAATACCTTTATTTTATTTTTATGTGGTGCTGATGATTGAACCCAGTGCTTCATGCATGCTACGCAAGTGTGATGAGCCAGCCTAAATCCATCTCAAGATTGGGAGCCATCTCATCACAAAGTCATGTAAAGTTAATTTCTGTTTTACTATAAATTACTGCGATTTCTAAACTTGTTTGGAATTCCTGCTCATGCCTTGAACTCACCCATATCTGGCCTTCCCTGACCAGATAACAACCCTCTCTGAAACCTCAGTGGCACCTCATAAATTCTGATGTTGGGATCTAAATTTATTCCCTACCTTGAAATGTTAAGCCATGTAGATCATTAACCTACTATCTGCCTTTGTATTATGCTTGTTAAAATCCTGTTATCTGTAAGTTCTCAAGACACCCCTCCTTTGCAACTTTTTGTGCTATAAAACCTGGAAATCGGGGGGGGCTGGTCTCTAGCCCACATTAGGGGAGACAGTCGCTGATCAGCTCTATTCATGTACACAAATACAAGCTTGCTTTAATTGGATTTAAAATTGGAGTTGGTGGTCTTTTCTTTGTGTCAGGGCTCAATAAGCACTTTACCGGTGAGCCACAACCCCATTCCCCCAATCCCCTTCTTAAAGAGAGCTTCACTTCTCCAGCACCAGTCACAGTTCCTGACTAACAAGTGATGTAATTTCCAACCCCCTTAAAGTTTAAAACTACAAATATAGCAGCAGTTTCCTAAAATCTCACTGCACCTTGTCAAAACTGCTTGAATCCATATTTTCTAGGATTGCAATCCTAATTAGCTCCATATAAATGTAATTTTCTTTGTTTGTGACTAGTTTGATTTCATCCTAGGTTGACATCTTTTATGGTTGAACCCAAAATACTATAACAGGAGCTAATCATTTTACTGATAATGACCAGAAGGTCTTTAGAAGAATCTTTTAGGTAGTATTTCTTTGAGAAATAAAAAATCTCTCTACCACAATAAGTCATTACTTTGATTCTTTAATTGGCCCGATGTGCTCCATCTCTAGAGGTTCTCTGTTTCAGTTTATACCTGCGGAATCAGTCTCAGCACACCAGACATCTCCGGGTTATTCTGAAACATCTCATTCATGTATCAGACATTTCAGATCCTAACCTTTCCCTTTTTGGAAATCTTTGTTCTTTATTTGCATGAGGTTTCTGATAAAATAATTGCAAGTTTCTTGTCTTTGAAGTGCCAAAAATTAGAAAGCTCTACAGAGATCAAAGTGGATCTCTCCCTTGGTCCCCACCTGACATGGATTCCTCTGCCACTGTTAGGACTAGCGTGGATCAATATGGAAGGGAGTTAAACCAACAGGATGGCTGCCTAAATTAAATGCCACCTGCCCTGTAGCAAGAATACTGGTTTTCCTTAATGTTTTATAGGTCTAGAGTTGTAACTAATACTAGATTTTTAATGTTTTGGGGTAATTATTAAAGTATCAATTGCATGTACATCTAAGAAAAATTATACTGTTCAAATTACACAGAGACAAGAAAGGCTTGATTCAAGACTACTGCAAAAGGAACCAAAATCTTATCACAATGGGAGAGAGAGAGAATGAACACAATTCTGCTGAAACTAAGGCCTGGAAGGTTTTAAGCAGTGGAATGAGAGAAGGGAATAGCTGTGGGGGATAAGGGGGAGCCCTGTCAAGGTGGTTACAGCATCTGTGTTGCTAATTGGTGCTTATGGACATTAGATACCTCAGTGAGGAGACGGAGGTAAGGGCACCTGTGGTTTTTTTTTTTTTTGACAATTACATTGTAAGTGGATTGCTTCTAGTTCTTTGAGAAAGACGTTCTTGGGTCATAAAACTGGAAAGAAGCTGGGAGAAGATTTACATCTCAAGGTGACAGAAATAGAATTTACAATTACAAATTTCCTCAAGTAAGAGCTTTAAGAAAAAGGGATGTGAGGAGGAAACCTGTCTGAAGTTGAGTGATGCTGACGGAAATGTTGACACTTATCTAGTTATCTTTTTATAAACTAATTTAAATAGAATTTACCTTTGTGTAGAAGCATTCATTTTACTGCAATGTTTGCTATTTTTTCACGTTTAGCTTATTAAATTTCTAGTTCCAGACTTTGTAGCTATGACCTTTCAAGTTAGACCTTAGTCCCATAGAAATGCTACCTTTTAATAAATGCTGAAGTGCACACTATATTATGAGATGTTTGAAGGACAGTTCATCTGGGGAAGTTGCTTGAGCAAGAACAAAATTTTGGCTATAGTTCAAGGATAGAAATTTTATTTTATTCCTTCTCCTGTGAATTAAGTTAGTGAATATAATCGGCCAGTTGTGTTAGAGTAGTTTATTTCCTACAAGGAAACACCAACCACTAGTGACAAATGTGAGCATGGTGTCAAGAGGTGCCTAACAGAAGGAATTCAAAGCAGTTTTCAGATCAGTGATGTTGTTTTTTACATAATGAAACTCTTTTAAAAATCAAATAGCTGTAATCTCTATCAATAACATTTTTCTCCTATGATCTCTTTGGTAGTAGAAAGATTAGTGAATTAGAGAATAAAGGTTATGAGACATTAACCTCTGAGTTGTAGAAGCACTTGAGAAGTAATAAACACAGTAAGCACTGAGCATTACAAAGCCCCAGGGAAAGAGCTGAGTCTCAACAGAGGACATTGTTTCATAGAAAAGTCTAAACAACAAATTCAATCTGCAGAAAATCTGAAAAAGAAAGGTATTCAGAAAAAGGCATTTGAGTCTATAAAATAGAATTCCATCAGATAACAGTTCTTCATAAAAAAGACTTCTAAATTTCTTGCATCATTTTTTTTTCCTTGAAAAACAATTTTTCAGGGACAAACAAATAGTTTCTATTCATTGATAAATAATAATAATAAAAGCAGACTAGATTTAGCTTTTGTGGATCTAGATGGTTCAACCTAAAGAAACGGATAGTTGAAATAAGGAAAAATACTTAAAAGAATTATTCTGGATGGGGCAATAGCATTTATCATGATCTGACATAGCTATTTACTTGTCTTTGTCTTTACTGTGGTAACAATGTTCTGAAAGATGTTTCTCTGTTCATTTGGTTATAAAGTACAGACTATCATTATAATAATTACTGGTTGAAAAGAAGGAGAGAGACTACCTAAAGGAAATGAAGTGATAGACCATGACTTTCCCCTCAACTTTGGTTCATTTTTTTTTTTAAATTTGAAATCACAATTCAATTACAGGATCATTTAGGCCAAAGATACATTATTGACAATAGCCAGAGGGAAATAACAACTATTCACTGGTTTGGCACCAACTAGAAGTTCTTCTTAAGAAATTTAAAGTTCTGAGTTGTGAAACAGATTACTTTAGAAGAAAGAAAAATCTGTATATCCTGAGACACAAACCACACCACCATCTTTGCCAAAATGTCTATTTCAACAAATCAGGAATTTGAGAGATGAACATAGATAGATGAAAACAGTTATTGTTTGAGAAGAATGTCCATTTGTGATAGTTGAGGGAAATATCTGCAACTCTGTGATGGTTTTTAGACTGCAGAGAATTGTCTAGAACAATCTAGAGTGACTCTGTTTATTATGAAAGTCATAAACATCAATTGAGTTTCTTTTTTGAGAACTATGATAAGAACTAGGAAGAAATGTTGGGTATAACATAATTTCTAAATAAGCGCATAATTGTAAAACAGAAACATAGCATGAAAATATCTATAGCAAGAATTAGAAAGATAAAATATTTAAATGAAGAAATATCACCTGTAATTATCACCAAATGTGATAAGTATAAACTATTACTTAGGTCCTTTAACTCAGTTCATATTAATTATTTAAGCTACTGAAAACTTAAGAGTTGAGTTTCTATTGTGTTCAAGGTCCACTTGGTTATGGGTCAGCATGTTGATTCAAGAAAAGATGCTGGACTGTTTTCTTGTAGACACACCTCCTCATGTGTGTACTCAAATTGTTCATAAAGAGAGTCTGTAAGGTTCATTTTTGCACAAATATTCTTAATATCATTGATAAGGTCACCCTTACTAACTGGACATAGTGTGCCAGCAATGATTTACTCCTTAGGTAGAGTGCAGGCTTGTCAACTTGTGTACTAGATGACATCACATCAATATTAATTTCTCTTTTCACAGATTGGTACCAAACAAGGGCTCCCTGCCTGATGCATTTTGAAGTCAATGCTATGGCACTGGTTTTTTGCAGGAAAAAAAAGAAATTTTATTATGAGATCAACTTAACAAGGATGCCAGGAGCTGGAAAAAAAAAGAGTTAAAAACTGCCTCTGCATTTAGTTGGTATTGGTGGAATTTATAGGAATGGAAGAAAAGAAGCTGTCTGTAGATTGGATGACAAGAAGGGGAACATATAGGGTTTATTTATGTAGATGTCATTTATTTATGTAGAGTCATTCTGTCTCTTGATGTCAACAATGCACATGTTTCTTTTTGGGGAAAGTTAGGTTTTCTGTGTGTGGGATTTTGAGCTTGTGATGTCAAAAGTTCAATGACTGGATGAGCTGGCATCTTCTGCTCATGTCCATTCTTGAAAATTTGGTTTTAAACCATCCATGAGTGACTTTTCCTGAAAAAAAACTTAAGCACTTTGACATGTAAGCAATTTATGCCCAAGGGTGTCCAAGACTTAATAGATTGCAGATTCATTATATCAGCCTCCTCTAGATGATGGAGGAACTCCAGTCATGTGCAAATCTCCTCTAAATTATTGCTGTTTGGGCCAACGTGGGTTTATAAATGGGCAAAATTATTAATTTAGTTCCAAATTTGTATCTAATTAGAGCATCATTCAAAGTGCTCTCCTATAGATGTCTACAACTAACTCAGGTCTAAGAAGTTAACACTAATCACAATGTCACATTAGTTCTTTGTTCTTGGTTTCTTTCCTCCTTATATTAAATAAGGTAATTAATTACAACTTAACAAATTTTGCAAAAATCAAAATTAGATCAAAACTTAAGATTTTCTTCCATGCTTATGTTCTCTTTCCTTTAATTAAAAAACAGCATACTTTTTATTTCAGCATCTAAATCACATCCATCAAGAATGTATCAACATAAGATCCTCCATATCTTTTGCATAACAGGTTTATATAATATCTGATCCATTAGTTGTTTAGATATTTCCTGAATTCTGAAGCCTACCAGAGTGGGCATCATGTACACTTGCAATGACACCCTCTTGTGCCTCAGGGGCTGGAGGTAGTGTGGGGATCTAGGAAACAGAGACCAAATCATTCAGCTAATATTTTCATCATAATCTTTGGACTATAGGCCATTTTTACAATGTTTTTTATTTATTGAATGATTTCTTTAAAAAAAATCTTTAAAGAAAAGTATTCAGTGTATTAACTAGTAGACCATTGCCAAAAAAAAAATTATTCAACATTTTGAGGTATTTAGGAGAGATTATTAGATTACTGGTGTGTGAGGTTTTTGTTTTTATTTATTTTATTTTTTATTTTTATATTTTCAGAACATTGTTGGTCTTGATTTTTCCATTAATTTTAGATTCTTTTACTACTCTTTAAGGACAAAGGACATATATGTTCTATACAGAAACATATATATATATATTTAAATATCTTTTATATGTATTTAAATGTGACTGTTTTATAAAGTTGGCTTTCTACTTCCTAATATCAGTAATACAGGAAGTTGATTTATATTTATATTAGAGGATGTGACAAAATAATGCTTTTCAGAGGTATAATGATACAATATGATGGTTAGGGATACTTTATAATAGAATATAGGATATTTGCAAATATAAATGATGCTAGAGAATAAAGAGGCAAAGTAAAATATTAATATAAGCATTGAGTTAGAAGTCATGAGACCACCTTACCCTGTTAGTACTTAAACTATCTAAACAGAAATTATTTTAAGCCCTTTAAGTCTTTATTTCTCTTGAATAAAATAAGGGAATATGCTATAGTATTTTCTGAGCATTTCCCATCTATGGAGTTTTATTTTCTATAGTAAAATAAAGGCAAGTATAAAAATATTGTTGATATAAAGCTAATAATTCTAGAAGAATTTAAAATATAAAGTGTTATTAATGAAAGTTTTAAATAGCAAGGGAAAACTAGAAAATCATGGAAGGAAAATATGGCACTTTCTAAGCTTATTTGAAATCTCTAGGAGTCTTAGTCAAGGAAGGTGAGGGGATGATTAGCATATTGTAGACTCTATTATGACCTACCATTCACATTTTATAAACAACAGAATGAAGCACGTAGGGATACCTAAAAATAGCATGAATTATTAATTTAGGCAATCATATGATTTTGTAGTCAATAATCTAAAAGAAAAAATTGAGTTGCCTCAAATCATGTACATGCTTCTTTCTGGGAAGCATGTGAGAAAGTAAGCATGTAAGCAGTGAGTTGAAATTTAATCAGGCATGAATAGTGTCTGAATGTGGCTTATGACAAATCAGTAATTTATTACAAAAGGATTGTGCTGGATAATATCGGAAACCAAAGGAAGAGTCAGAGCTAAATATGAATACATTTTTTATTATGATCAATGGAAAAAACATGAAAATATCAAGGAACTTGATTTAAGAAATCCAGAAATACAACTTGAACTAAGAAACTTACTCAGAGAAATATCTACCTAAAAAATTCTACATGCAAAACTGAACTTATTTCTATTGATCAAAATAAGTTTGATGATACTAATGAAATTTAATTAAGTAAATGCCAAAATATTGCATTTTTTAACCCTTGTGCTGGTGGTAAACTTTTGTAAGAGTTTTTTGCACAAATTAGAGAAAAACTGCAAATAACCTTCATTAATTCTGGTGTTGCTTTGCTCATGAATTTCTTTCTGTGTTGGGGAGAAAAGTTGTCTTTCATATTCACTGTTGAGGGAAAATATTGTATGCAAATGTTTGAGATTCAGTTCCAAATTTCTATCTAATAAGAGCACTAACAAATGTCATAAGGGAAGTATTTTTTACAAAAAAGTATATATATATATATATATATATATATATAATTTATATTATATTTTATATTATATATATAATTTTATATATATATAAAATTATAAATGGACTCATAGATAATGGAGAGAAAGAAATATGATTTTTTAGTTGTCATTGTCATTTCTGGTCAATAGAATTGCTTTATGTTTTCTATTTCTTCACTAGCTGGAGAATTTATGTGTACACCACTTCTGGCTACTGGAAGAGTTTCAGGTATGAGCAACTAAGTAGAAATTTACACTTTGCAGAGATTAAACTGAGTGGAAAAAGTAGAGTGACTTGACTCTTTTCCATATTTCTAAAATAAAACATATTTGAGAGGAAAAAAGAAAAGAATATAGAATCCACTTAAAAAGTTAAGAACCTGTTTGTTCAGTTTATGAGCTTTCTGATATGTACAAATAATGTAGCATATTAAATATAATTAAGCATCTTAGGCTATAGATAAGAGAATAAAAACTCCAAGAGCTGAACATTTTACATTTGCACAAATATTTTTGAGCCAGTGAGGAAGATATTAAGTGTTATCAAGCTTAACAGTAAACTGGCACATCTAATTGTCTATTTAGTTAGTGAATTGGTGATAGTTTCATTCAATGAAATAATAAATATAACACATTTACTGAATATCAGCTACTGTATTAGGTTTGCAGATACAATGATAAATAACATCCAGTACTGCTCTTAAAAAAGTTTATGCTTCTCCATTTGTATACAGTGATTCTTTCTTTAGTTGCATTCTATTATATTAATTAATCTCTCTACTTCTTCTATTTTAAATCCCTGAGTTAATCTTCCTGAAAAAATTAGGCAAAAGGACTTTGATTATAATTTACATTTACCACTAAAAATTCTCCCTCTTAATTTAATACGTCTTCTTTGCTCCATAAAATAAAGTCAATATACAATAAAATATTTTTTTTTACAATTTTGGACCACATTGAATGAGTATGTTTATCATGATGAGTTATGTTATGTTTTTGTAGTTAGTGAAAAATCTATTACATATGTCAAGGACGATGGGGGGAATGGGAAGTTAAAAGATATATAAATTCAAAGGTACCCCCCTTTCTATGGAGAAGTAGAAGTGCATTTGATAAGAAGTTTTTCTTAAAAGTATTTCTAGAAAGAGGATGAAAGTGGATTAAAATCTTATTTCTTGATGACATTGAAGAGACAATAAAACAAAATACTGAATTGGGCTCAAAAGGGTAAAAGTTAGTTTCAAGTTTCCTTCTACTAAAGGCTGTCTTTGCCTGAGTAGGTAAAAGTAAATTGAAATTTGCCCTTATACTTGGAACCAAATGGAACATTCATTAACTGATAGAGATCTTGAGCTCCAACTACTCTTCAGCACTCCAGGAAATTGATTGAATTCTGGCACTTTAGTCTTAAACTTGTCTTTCAGACCCTCGTCATTAGTCTCTTCTGGTTAGTTTAACAGAACATGAGTCCAAGATAGGAGGTTTACTGAATAAGTTGACTGGTGATACTGTATTATCTCTAAAATTCATTGCTTTATTTTTGAGTCAAGTTCAATATTATCTTGGAGATTTAGTAATGGAAGAAATGAGTTCAACAACAGAATTATGCAGAAATATTTTTTTCTGGAATGAACTTTAAAGTACATGTGAGAATTTTATATAAGTGAAAATAGGGGAAATGTCATATTTTTATTAATTAAATTACAGCAAGGATTGTTTAAGGTGGAATGAGAATTAAATGTGTACGTTAAATGAAATGTGAACTCTACTATTCTCTACACATTTAATTTTTGACAATTAAACCAGAAGGAACAGTGCACCAGGAGAAATAACTTTTTAAGGAGAAATATACAAAGTTTGTTTTGTTATATGTTTCTAGTGATATTCCCCCTGAAGCTAACAAATATAGAAGGAGGAAAATTCAATGAAAGAAATCACGAATATTAGAAAAGAGAGAGCATGCAATAATTTAAATAAAAATAAAGATTATTTTGTAATGCAATATGTATATCAATTTTCTTCTAAAATATCATGCTATGGAATGTAAAAAGAGATACTATATTGATATATTTAAATGAAAGGGAGAACTAACACTTATATTTGAATTCATAAATTCATGTCTAAGATTGTCCAATTTACTTTCACATTAAGATGAAGTTAAAATGGGCATATTTATATTTTAGTGTATGTACCAATCTGTTTTAATATGTCTGAAGGATAATATTATTTTAATGCTAAAAGAGTGGAAGATAAACATGTAAGCCTTCTGATCTTTCTCTGTGCCCCCAAAAGCACAACCCCCCCATTTTTTTCCTCCTTTACAGCATATCTTAGAGCTTTTTCCTATTTATAGAAAATCTAATACATATACAGGAAAAAATTGAAAAAGTCTCTTTTTTCAGATGGTTAGTTAACAATCCAGAAAAATCATTTGCTCTGTGCATAAACACACACACACACACACACACACACACACACACACGAGAGCTTTTTTTCACTTTATAGCAGTAGAAATATTGATAAAATATTCCATTTTACCAAAATAATTTATTAAACAAAGCTCTGACACTGTTATTTTAGTTTTTATTAGCTTTTTAGTACTCCAGATAAAAATATTTTGGTATGTATCTTTGTGATCTGTATCTATATGTGTAGATGCATATGTAGAGGTCTGGGAGTATTTTATGTGATTAAATTGTGAAACTTATAACTGAAGAGAAGAAAGGAAGAATTTATGAATTTTTAATTCTAATGTATATTTTCAAAATGTGCCCTCTACTGAAGCTATACTGATTTTATGTAGATAACAGAAGATTAGAATTATTTTCCCACACAATTACCCAGCTGGTATATTGTCAATGTTTATTTCCATTGCCAATATGATGGGTGAAAAAGATGCACTATTTTCATTTCTTTAATTTTTAGTAAAGTTCAGCCTACATTTGAAACTTTAGCTCTTATTTTTCCTATTATCTAGGTATTCATGTTGTTATGGTTTGGATGTGAGGTGTGCTCCAAAATCTCATATGTGAGACAATGCAAGAAGGTTTACAGGTGAAATGATTGGGTTATGAAAGCCTTAGCCCAATCACTGAATGAATCCTCTGATGGAATTAACTGAGTGTAATTGATGGCAGGTAGTGTGTGGCTGGAGGTGGTGGGCACATTATGGGAGGTTTGCCTTTGGGGTTTATATTTGATGAGCTGAGCTCAGGCCTTCTCTTCTTCCTGACATTATGTGAACTGTTTTACTCCAACACATTCCTCTGCCATGATGTTTTTTAAATTTTATTTATTTTATTTATTTTTTATATTTTTTTTATTGTTGGTTGTTCAAAACATTACATAGTTCTTGATATATCATATTTCACACTTTGATTCAAGTGGGTTATGAACTCCCATTTTTACCCCATATACAGGTTGCAGAAACACATCAGTTACACTTCCATTGATTTACATATTGACATACTCAAGTCTGTTGTATTCTGCTGCCTTTCCTATCCTCTACTATCCCCCCTCCCCTCCCCCCCTCTCCTCTTCTCTCTCTACCCCCTCTACTGTAATTCATTCCTCCCCCTTGTATTATTTTTCCCTTTCCCCTCACTTCCTCTTGTATGTAATTTTGTATAACCCTGTGGGTCTCCTTCCATTTCCATGCAATTTCCCTTCTCTCTCCCTTTCCCTCCCACCTCTCATCCTTGTTTAATGTTAGTCTTCTTCTCGTGCTTTTCTTCCCTAGTCTGTTCTAAGTTACTCTCCTTATATCAAAGAAGACATTTGGCATTTGTTTTTTAGGGCTTGGCTAGCTTCACAGCATAATCTGCTCTAATGCCATCCATTTCCCTCCAAATTCTATGATTTTGTCATTTTTTTAATGCAGAGTAATACTCCATTGTGTATAAATGCCACATTTTTTTTATCCATTCGTCTATTGAAGGGCATCTAAGTTGCTTCCACAGTCTTGCTATTGTGAATTGTGCTGCTATGAACATCGATGTAGCAGTGTCCCTGTAGCATGTTCTTTTTAGGTCTTTAGGGAATAGACCGAGAAGGGGAATAGCTGGGTCAAATGGTGGTTCCATTCCCAGCTTTCCAAGAAATCTCCATACTGCTTTCCAAATTGGCTGCACCAATTTGCAGTCCCACCAACAATGAACAAGTGTACCCTTTTCCCCACATCCTCGCCAGCACTTGTTGTTGTTTGACTTCCTAATGGCTGCCAATCTTACTGGAATGAGATGGTATCTTAGGGTGGTTTTGATTTGCATTTCTCTGACTGCTAGAGATGGTGAGCATTTTTCCATGTACTTGTTGATTGATTGTATGTCCTCCTCTGAGAAGTGTCTGTTCAGGTCCTTGGCCCATTTGTTGATTGGGTTATTTGTTATCTTATTGTCTAATTTTTTGAGTTCTTTATATACTCTGGATATTAGGGCTCTATCTGAAGTGTTTGGAGTAAAGATTTGTTCCCAGGATGTAGGCTCCCTGTTTACCTCTCTTATTGTTTCTTTTGCTGAGAAAAAACTTTTTAGTTTGAGTAGGTCCCATTTGTTGATTCTAGATGTTAACTCTTGTGCTATGGGTATCCTATTGAGGAATTTGGAGCCCGACCCCACAGTATGTAGGTCATAGCCTACTTTTTCTTCTATCAGATGCCGCGTCTCTGATTTGATATCAAGCTCCTTGATCCATTTTGAGTTACTTTTGTACATGGCGAGAGAAAGGGATTCAGTTTCATTTTGTTGCATATGGATTTCCAGTTTTCCCAGCACCATTTGTTGAAGATGCTATCCTTCCTCCATTGCATGCTTTTAGCCCCTTTATCAAATATAAGAAAGTTGTAGTTTTGTGGGTTGGTTTCTGTGTCCTCTATTCTGTACCATTGGTCCACCTGCCTTTTTGGTACCAGTACCATGCTGTTTTTGTTACTATTGCTCTGTAGTATAGTTTGAAGTCTGGTATTGCTATACCACCTGATTCACACTTCCTGCTTAGCATTGTTTTTGCTATTCTGGGTCTTTTATTTTTCCAAAGGAATTTCATGTAACTTGAGCCCCAAGGAATGGAGTTGGACTGAGTCCTCTGAAACTGTGAAACTCCAAATAAACTTTTCCTCCTTAAAATTGTTCTTGTCAGGTCTTTTAGTCACAGCAGTGAAAAAACAGACACATATTTGCTAATATTTAATTCATTTGTGGTGGCAAAAATTTTAATAATTAGTTCCCATAAATAAGACTTTTGTTAGTCCTAAGCATGAAAAATACATTCCCAATATTACTATTGTCTTTTGACTACTTTTTAAATTGTTCATTTATTATTTTATTTTCTGTTTAAAAAATCCTGCCTAGTCTATTGCCATAGACTAATTGCCTCTGTTCTGCATTTTTAAACTTTCTTTTTTAGAATATTTAAACCACAGTCTTTGTGGTTTAAATATTCTAAAAAATATTAGTGCTTTGAGATGAGGTTGATGGACTATACACTTTTTTTCCCCAACTGATTTAATAAATAATCCTTTGAAACTTTGGCTATTAGGAGAAATCAGTGAGTTCTTTCTCTGTTCCTCTTTAAATTTCTATCAACAGCCTTTTGTTCTTATCATTAATTGAGAACAAAGATGTATCTAGTGTCATTCTTGATGGAGCTTCTCTTTTGATTTCTTACCCTTGTTGATTGTTGATTTCATTCATTTAAGAAAGGAAAACATTCAGCGAGAATTTTACCCTGCAATCTTAAACCAAAGGTTAACTAAAATTTTGTACCACTTATTTTTTTTTTTGTAGATTTGGATGCTGAATTACAAATGAAAACCTTCCAAGGTATATTTATTGGTGTATTATTAGGTAAAATGTAAAATTTTATTATTTTTGTGTTTCAGAATCATCATTTTAAGCACTATTAAACATAAAATCCAATAGACATGTTCTTTCCAAACTGTTTTCCAGGTTTCTGTTATTATAAATACAGATTTCTGAAAGCAAAAGTGATATATTAAGGGAAACAAATTTTATGCTACCTGGAGACTAGTCAGAAAAGAATTTCTACAGGCATACAAAAGAGAGTTGTGATAAGACTGGAGTTCTTATTACATAATCACTTTAAATAAGTTTCAGACTAGGAATCTTATGAGGAAATCCATGGAGGAGATGAAATCTGAATTAAGTTGTTCAGTTACCCAGAAGTTACATGTGAGATTGGCCTCTTTTCAACTGGATAACTGTTTAAAGTACTTAATGAACTGGAGAATTGTAAGTCTGAAGCTGTTTGGAAGGAGATAAGTGAAGGCAGTTCTCTACTGAGGATGTGCTTAAAATAGTTAGATTACCTATAGCAGCACAGTGGATAATTGACTCTTTTTTCTCTCATTCTTTCTTTTCTTTCAGAAATACTTATATTTGGCAAAACTACAACCTAAAATGAACTGTGAATACTGTTTGTAAAGGGTTCCAAGTCTCCCCCTGAAATGAAAAATTTTAAAATTTCAGCTGTAATATATGACTAATGTCTGTGAGATATATATTCACAATAAATAATCAAACTGTCTCATGCTTATAAAATATATAATTTCAGCAATGATTCAACTAAGTCTGTGTATTGTGGATACCACACTATGTTAAAAATACATTTAACATTAGCAGCAATCACTCATCCTAGTTGTTTCTTTTCAGCTTACAGAAATAGTATTTTACACAAATATAGTATGGTTATATGCTTCTTGAGACTCAACAATAGAAAGCATATGAAAAGTGAAAAATAACTTCAGTTTCTGCTTAAACTGTAAAATGTTAGAAAGAACTTCTTTTCTACTCTACCACTGAGGGAAAGAACTAATAATCTACAAAAGCATATTTCTTAAATACATTAGAGCTGAAGTCACAAAACAATATCTTAATATCTAAGCAAAGAGTCATTAATTCCAAGTGAAAAGGTGATGTGAATTCTGACTTTCTCTGGGAAAATCCTGAAGGGATGATGTGTCTCCCTATTGAACCAAATTTTGAAAAACTCTGATGAATTGTTAAAGGCCAAGTTTTGGCTATTATCAGTGTATACAACCTTTAAAGCTACAGATGCAAGGTAAAACAAGAAGGATTTGAAGTTAGCGTTACATTGAATAGAATCAAATAAAATAAAAAACAAGAACTACAACTGAAAACAGCTGATCAAGAGGACTAATTTGACCCTCCATAGTAACGACCTATTCAAACACAAAGAATACCTATTTCTGGGTCTGAAAACACTATTTACCTTAATCTCAACTAAACTGCATATGATGTCTACCTTTTAACCAAAAATTCAGTTATACACAAAAGAGCAAGAAGCAAGAATAACTGTTGTGAGACAGTTCTAAATAACCACATTTATATGTAACACAGAATCATCAGACAGGATATTTGAAACAACTAAGATTAATGGGATAAAAGATCTCATAGAAAAGCTTTACAATGTGTATTAACAGATAGGTAATTCCAATACAGTAATGAAAATTATAATAAATAATCAGAATGAACTACTAGAACATTGTAACAGATAAAACATGCCTTTAATGAGTCATTTGTTAGGTTTATCACAGCCATGAAAACAACCAATATATTTGAAGATATATTTACAGAAATTACCCAAATTAAAACATAAAGAGTAAAGGGATAGGGATCAAAAAACAGAAGAAAGAATCCTGCATTTTTGGAATTAGATGGTTTAATATGAATTTAAATTGTATTTCATAGGAGAAGAGAGAGTAGAAGAAAAATAATAAATAATTAGAGATAATGGCTAAATTAAAAAATAATGAAAAACATCAAACTGTAAAGAATCCAAAGAACATACAGCTGAAAAATATCTTCTTTCCCAAAATACACGTTTATAAGCTTTTAAAAACATCATATTAAAAATTCCATAAGCCCAGCTAAAGAGGAAATATAGACAGAAGTCAGAGAAAAAGAAAAATAATTTTTTTGAGGAAGAAATAAGACAATTGAAGCAGACTTCTCATCAAACTATGGAACCACTATGTTAGTGAATGACATCTTTAAAGTACTGGAGTAAAAAAAACCACACACACACACACAATGCAGAATTTTGTTACCAGTTTATACATTTTTCAAAATGCATGAGAACTAAAGCTTTTTCAAATTGACACTAAAATAATTTATTATTTGAGTTACTATAATATAAAAAATGAAAAAAAATACCTCAGGCAGGACGAATATATGATAGGAACTTGAATTTTTAACTTAAAAGTATTGGAAATGGAAAACTTAAATATTTTAAATGAGCACAGAATATATTGTGTGTTTGCATGTCTAAAAGTAAAAAGACAACAATATTAGGATAATGAACCTAACAACATATAAAAATTGGTGGGATGCAGCCAAATAAATGCTAAGAGGGAAAATAGCATTTAATGTTCATATAAGAAGAAAAGTGTGAAGTAACAAGCAACTTGTCACCTTAAGAAAGCAGTAAACAAAGAAATTTCTAAGCAAGAAGAAGAATGGAAGACAAACATACTGAAAATAGAATAGTCAAAGTAAAAACAAAAATCAAAGTCACTAAAACCAAAAGGCAGTCCTTTGCAAATTTCAATAAAGTTGATAAAACTCTAGCCACACTGATAATAGAAAAAGCAGAAAAATGTTACCAATATCAAGAATGTAAAATAATTTGTTGCAAATTAGATAGCATTTTAAAAAACTTTATTTTCATGAAACATGCAACTTCATTGAAATGGACAAATCTCTTAAAAGACACAAAATAGGAAACTTCACTATGTAAGGAACAGATAACCTGAAGTATCTAGAATAAATTAATATTTCAAAATTTTCTAGCAAAGAAAACCAGGCCTAAATTACTTATTGGTGAATTCTACCAAACATTCAAAGAGGAAATAATACTTGTATTATACAAACTCTTCCAGGAAACAGAAGTATTAGGCAAGCATCAACCTAGTATCCATTCAAGACAAATTCTCAAGGAAAGAAAACTTAAGATCAATCTATATGCAAAAATAGATTCAACCGAAATTCTGCTTTATCTAAAAAATAATCCAAATTGTATGACAATGTCAATCTGCTTGGATATTTGAAAAGCAATCGAATGATTAATTCTAATAGATTTTTCAAATACATTTTTCATGTAATACTACTTTTACAACTTGCAATGGGTCAACCAGTTAGATACACAGTTACTCATACAGGTGAACTTACACACAGAGCTATGTTGGGAAAAGCAAGCAAATGTGCTGTATTGATTGATAGACCAAGGACCTATTGGAAGAGGGACAATCTTGAGAAGTGGGCAGAAAAATTGTTTACATAAATACTAAGTGTGGCTCATTTTTCAAAGAAATAGTTTTCTAACAAAATTTCATAGGTGTAGTCATAAAGAAAATAAATTTACCATAAAAATTGTAGCACAGAATAAAAATAAAAGTAGTTCTTAATTCCTTGAAATGGAAAGTGAGAAAGTGTGAATAATGGAGTTCATACAACTATAAAAAAATATTACTGTCTAGCTTCATTTCCTTATAGCTCAGATTTTGTCTTATACAACACTTAATGTATTCTATAATATAAATCAATGTTTTATGAAAATTAATTATATGGAAAAGGCTGGTATGTAGCACTTAGTCACAAAAAGGTATGGTGGATGAAGTGCAGCCTTACTGTTAGGAATCACAATATAAAAATTTAGAAATTCAAAATTTAAATATTCAAATCATCACTGGTTTCACAGCATTAAATATGTTACCAGTCAGCAATATTTTACACAACTAATGGTATGCTAGAACACCATTTCTCAAAAAATAAACAAATAAAAAACTAAACCAATAAAAAAATAATAAGTCCCAGCTGGCTTGTCATGGTTGTATAAACCTATAATCCCAGCATCTCAGCAGACTGAGGGAGGAGGAGTCCAAGTTCCAAGGGCAAACTCAGCAACTTAGTGAGACCCTGTCTCAAAATAAAAAAGTGAAAAGAACTGAGAATGCAGCATAGTAGTAGGCATTCATGGGTTCAATCCCCAGTAATGGAGGAGGAGCAGAAAGAGAAGGAGGAGGAGGGAGAGGAGAGGGAGGGAGGAGGGGGAGACAATGACCAAGCAGAAAGAAAGTCCAAGCTAGGCATGGTGGTGTGTGCCAGGAGACCTTCTACTCTGCAGGCTGAGGCAGGAGGTTTGGTTGAGCCCAGGAATTCCAGTCCAACCGGGCAAAACCATGAGGTTGCCTCTCACTCAAACATCAACAAAGAAACAAGTCCCTTAATTTATACTTCTTGCTGATTCATATGTAATAAGGACATTCCTCTAATGGTCAATTTGGGTGCCTAATTACTTTGAGTGAAGATTTGGGAAGAGATGTACATAACTGACTTTTTTCAGCCTGTGTGAGTCAGCTTTGGTTACAGTCATCCCACTGTCTCAATATATGTAACTGTTGTTAGTATGTACTTAAAATGACAAAGAACTTGAATGTTTTGATGCCATAGGAATTTTTTTTAAAAAGTCTAATTATTCAAATATTTCTAAGCATGCTTTTGCCAGTAGGAGTCATAAAATTTGGCCACTGAAGAAATTCCCTTTGTGTGTTAGTTTCTGAAATGAAAACAACAACAAAATATCTACTTGGGATAGAATACAATTATGGTGAAGTATTTAAAATTTTTATGACATTAACTTAGAAACATAGAATGAAGTTTCAGTGCAGCCGATCCATTACAAGTGAATAAGCAATGTTGTTATTGAATTTAAATTAAATAAAAAGACTGCACACCAAGCAGAGGCCAGGATAGCAATAAAGGTAATTAGCTCAATGCCTTTCCCATAACAAACATGTCACTACATGTGCTTGCCTCTCTAAGTAGGTGGAATGAACTCCTAAATCTAGGTATGTCATGTTTTATCTATAACATCTGCTTCTAAGTGGTGAAAATTTTATATGATTTGTCTTCATAAAAGTTAGTGTTTTCTTATGCTTTTTAAAATAGGAAAGCATTTTTAGAGTTCAGATTGACTAAAATCCTTAACAACTTAGCTACTAGGATCCTAGTTTGCTTTAATACATAGAATTCATGCCCACAGATGGACCTCCATTTTTTTCTCACCATCAGTTCCAACTGGATTTGTCTCTCTTTCCCTGAGAATATTCTTAATTATGAAGACATAAGGCAGAGATTTAGAATCAGTAAAGCATAATGAGAGGAGAAGATGAAGAGAATGAATCAAATTAAGATAAATATGAGAGCAAAGGGACAAAATTAAATGAATACAAACTAATGTGACCCTTAAAATAAAATGATATTAAAAAAGAAGTCCAGAGGCACTAAAAATATTTAATAGGTGCTGTAGAATCTTTGAGATGCATTTTCTGATAATTCAGATCAGACACAATAAAATTCTTCCAATAAATCTCCTATCATAATTCATAGACTTAATATGCTAAAAAATCTGCTGTTTAAAAAATATTACAAAGATTGTAATGGAGTCAAGAATGCATATTTATTTAATACTTAGGAAAATATTTTTATTAAATGAACAAAGATGATAAGAGCACATTACTCACATAGCCCAAATCAACTAGATGGTAAAAATTAACTGTTTTGTAGCTCCTAAAATTTTGGCATTTAGATATGGTATTTCTTACATTCACATTCTGTACTCATCTGCATTATTACTTGTTCTTCAAACTTCTGTAGTAGGAGGAATATTTAACTACATAAAACAATGTGAAACTCAGATTCAGAGCACAATTCACTGAAGAGTACTAGATATGCTGAGTTTATTAAATGTTTTCTTTCAGTTTTTTTTTTTTTTTTTAACTCTGAAGCACTAGGCCCCTGAGTCACATCCCCATTCCTATTTTATATTTTATTTAGAGACAGGGTCTCACTGAATTGCGTAGCACCTTGCTTTTGCTGAGGCTGTCTTTGAACTTTGATTCTCCTGTCTCAACCTCCAGATGCTGGGATTATAAGCAGGTGCCACCACCACCGAATCCACCTAAAAATCTATTTTCAATTAAACCTATTTTAATTAATAGAAAACATAAAAGTTTTGCATATTAATGGTATAACCGGTCAGGTTTTGATACATTTATACATTGTATTATGTAAAATTGTTGGTAAACACGTGGCCTTAAATATTTGTCATGTCTTTATGGTGAAAACATTTAAAATCCCCTCTTCACCTTTTTGAAATGTACAGTACATTGTTGTTACCTACAGTAACAGTAACAGTCACCCTAATTTTCTGGTGAATAAAAAATAAATTGTTTTTACCCTTACAAGCCTCAGTCTTCTTAGAAAATTTAAATGGTACTCACTAGTAACAAAAATTCTGGGCTCTGTCAATGGCATTTTGAATTTATTTGATGGTTAACTAGCATTTCTGCTATGGGCATGCCATAGTGGATAGAAAGTGCTTGTAGGCAGTTGAAAACAATGGGTAAGTTCTCCAGTTGCAATCATGATACCTAATGTCTGTTCAAGATCTGCTGGGGGGCTGGGGATGTGGCTAAAGCCATAGCGCGCTCGCCTGGCATGCGTGCGGCCCGGGTTTGATCCTCAGCACCACATACCAACAAGAATGTTGTGTCTGCCGAGAACTAGAAAATAAATATTGAAAATTCTCTCTCTCTCTCTCCTCTCTCTCTCTCTCTCTCTCCTCTCTCTAAAAAAAAAAAAAAAAGATCTGCTGGGAAACAGGAGCTATCTCAGTCCTGGTAGAGTGCTTTGTTGAAGGTAAGGTAGCGTTATTTAGAATGTGCTTATAAAGGGATTTTAGCTCACATGTATGTTGTTGAGTTAATATTTCTTTTAAAAATCTCCTTAAATTGCTTCTAAAAGCCTAAATATTTGGAGGGAGATGTACTTAATTTTTTTTTCCTGTACACTCATCACTTAAATTATTTCACCCATTGATTTATAACCTAGTTCCAATCCTGATTTTGCATACCTTGTCTTCTAAATCTCCTCCTCTTGGAAAATATAATTTATGATAAATTCAGCAATTTATTAAGCATCTAATATGACACACACTCTTCTAGGCAGATTGGGATTAAAGATAAATACGGTACAAAACATTTGAAGTTATTAATCCTATCAAATAGCTTAGTGATAGTAAGCTGTTCTTATAAGCGATAATAAGTTGTTAAATTAGTATGTTAAATACATAAACAATTATTATGTTAATAATAATTAACATAATAAACAATTAGTATGTTAAAAACAACAAGAATTAGTATGTTAGATACATACTAGCGGAATCATCCTGGTCTCTTTAAATTGGTTTATAGCAAATTCTGCAACTTGCACCTGTTCTTCATATTATATTTCTTTTGACTGCAAGATGGTGAAAAGACATGGTGCAATAAAATTCTTATAAATATGGTACTTATTTAGCTTAATAAGAATTGGATATCTTTTAATGCCTTCCAGATATGACAGCTTTCTCTTTAGTTTGTATTCATCATTCCTAGAAAAACTTGCATATACATCTCACAGTCATCTAGAGAAAAACAGACCATATTAGACATATTGTTTGAAGATAAGGTAGCATTAATTAGAATGTGCTTATAAAGGGATTTTAATCATATATATATATGATTCTTTATTCTAACTGTATATATATATATATACATACACACATATATACACATATATACACACACATTCATATATACATAGATATATGAAATATACCTATAATATCCCTATAAATTTATAACAAAAGAGGCAAAAGGTAATAATCATATTAAAAATGTTTAATATTACCACTGAGCAAAAATTTAAGCTACAATGAGACAACAGTTGTCATCGAGTGTTTATGAGAGATAGGTTCCAGGAACTTCCTCAGAAACCAGAATCTGTGGATGCTGATTTACCTTGACAAACACATTACACATTGCAGGAAGGATCCTTCATAATTTTTACACATTAATACATATTGTGCACAAGTGTAATAATCCTGTGTTCTTGTGTTCAGGAATGCATTCAGTTAAGAAGATTATAAAGTTCTTTGTAATCTTGTAAGCATATAAAAAAGAAAACACTAAAAGTAAATTAGCAGTACAAAAGACAAATGCCCAAAAGCCCAGATTCTATATCTTATGGCTCTGGTAAATACATTTCTATACATCCTTATTTTTTCTTATTTATTTATTTTTATTTTAGTTCAAGATTATAGCTTAGAGAATGCCCAAGAGCATTCTCAGCTGTAACATTAACAATGCCCATGCTTCTAAATCCGTTTATGTATTAATATATGGACTTGAGTCAAAAGACTTAAGATATCAATTCTCCAATTGAAGAATAGAATTTATTTATTTTAATGAGATTTGCTGCAAGGAATAGAAAAATTACAACTAAGGTGCATTTCATAGCCTAGATTTCTGTCCCATCAACTCTGGGGACAGCAATCTAGGCTGTGAAAGAATATAGCTCCTCCCCTTTCAATTCTTTAGCTCCTTTTTGAAGGAATTTGCTGCTTCTTTCAGAATGATATCTAAAGTTTTCCAATGATGAAAATGACCTAGGAAAAATTTTTAAGCAAATGGATTTGAGAAATTCAAGGAATGTGTCTTCTTTGATAGCTCAGATTGAGTCCTGGACAACTCTCTACAACATTTCTAAGAACCCAGTTTCATGCTGGGTCATTTCTCTTAACCATGGCCCAGGAGATAAAGTAGTTCACTTGCTGTAACTGTGGATGCTTAAGTTCCTTATATAAAATTTTAAAGTCATGTCTAGATAATGTATAATACCTAATACTATGTGAATACTATATAAATAGTTGTTATAAGTATTGCTTAAATAGTACCAGTTACAATAGAAATCTTTCTATGTTCAATACAGAAGCAATTTTTTAATTTAATATTTTAGACCCATGGATGGTTGAATCCACAAATGCAGAACCCAATATTAATTCAGAGAGCCAACTGTATTTATGCATAAAATATACAAGTTATCTTAAATAAACAGGATATTCATTTATAATTAGGGGGCAGTGAATGAATAGATTCTAATGCTATAATTATACTTTTTATGACATTTCTGGAAAGCCATATAAACAATGCTTATAACAATCTGTTCAATGATTTCTTTCTCTGAAACAAACATTCTTTGTCTAAAAGTTTTATTTAAAAATAATGCAAAATGCAGATGTAAATGTACTAACAAAGATGATCATAACATTGTGAGTTTGAAACAACAGTGGAATTATTTGATGAATTACTGTACATTCATATTATTATATGTCACGAAGAACACTATTCATCAAGAACATTTTTATGAGATAGAATAAAGCTAACTGCATAATATCAAGAGGGTAAAAGGTGTATATGAAGTAAAATGTGTTATATGACCCAGCTATGTAAAATTATGCACACAGATATTTGGACCAACATAGTAAGTAAGTAAAGACAATGAAATATGAAAAAAAGGATCTTTAATAAAAGTTTGAAAACCAGACCTAACTAATGTATAAAATAATTTGATGTCACCTGACCTACATTATTCTTTGAACTAACACATGTACAATTTTTATGTGACAATTAAAATCACATGGTTTTTAAAAGGTGTCTGAATAAATGATGAAAACCCTAGAAAGGTCTACAAGGTTTATATCATCTTCTATCACATAATATCCCCCAATTATTATTTTTTCTGTCTTCCCACAAGTCCATTGTGGCCTGTTTTTTATCCTGTTCCTTCTACACCTGCTCAAGGTCCCTGCCCACTGAGCATCATCTCTTGGAGACAGATGCCTTTGCCCAGGACCAGAATGCTAGTATCTTTCAAGAGTTTGATATGGGTATACTCATCAGGGAATCATCATTTTGGTGCTCACTCTAATTGGATTCTGCCAGATAGGGAAGTAGAACCTCCCTCCTATCTCTAGTGTCCTAGTAGGGAAACTTGTTCATAATTACCTTTCCCTTTCTGTTTTTCTAGAAGTGTAATGTAAACACAGGTGCTTATTTTTTTTTTCACTAGAGGAAGGTATATAACCTTGACAAAATTTCCGCTTATTTCTATTTTGCCACATTTGGTAAACACACACTCATCCACATGCTCACACACATAAAGAACACCAGTCTTTTGCAAATATCTCGATGTCCACCTTTTGCTGAGTTCAAAATCAGTTCAAAGGATCAAGTGAAAGACTAAACACTTCTGAAATAATTTATCCTTCTCCTCTCTCTCTTCCTTCCTTCCTTCCTTCCTTCCTTCCTTCCTTCCTTCTTTCCTTCCTTCCCTCCTTCCCTCCTTCCTTCCTCCCTTCCACCTTCATTACCTACTCATAAGTGGACATTACTAACCCTAACTTCCTTCCCCATCTGCAGTTGTAAAGCACACAGGCGCAGGACAAGAGAACAACTCACTGAAAGAAAGCCGGAGTGCTGAGCACCTGTGCAGGGACATGAATGTGGTGAAAATAGTGCTGGGGCAACAGTCTGCAGTGATTAGGTGTCAAACACCTAAACTGCCTTCTTATACTATACATCGGTCCAACAAATCAATGGGAATAGAGATGACAGTTAAAATGATAGACGGAGGAAGGAAAACCTGTGGACAGTACTACCATTGACTCGGAGGAAAGAATGAATGTTGTGAGCCATCCAGGTGCTGTGTTTGTGAGCTAAGAGAATTGGAGGGAATGAGGGGACTGGTCTGACATTGCGACGCAAGAGTGCCTTTCTTCTCGCTCTGCCTGTGATCCCACAGAGCACCTGAGATGAGTGTGACCAGCCAAGATGTCAATCAATCTGCTGACCACAAGAAATCACCAAGCAAGTCTCCACCCTTCGAAATCCTACCCCTTGCCTTATTAGGATGGAATATTCTATCAAATGTCTCCCCCCGAATAAATAAGGGGGTTTCAGGTGTGCTTGCTCTCTTGTGTCTTTTCTCCTCTTGCCCTCCAGCTCGGGAGCGGTCCCCTGAGGGCCATCCCTGACCCCTGGAAAAGGTATTTTATGTTTGTGTGGTCTTTTTGTTGCCAGCCCAATTCACAGGGGGTGACCCTAATTCTGTTGCCTGTGCGGGATGAGGGCAACCAATATATTTGTCATGTTACACTAAAAAGTTGTTTTGGGAATGTAAACTAAAGCAAATTGAGGAGTGTCATTTATAGGAATCATGCCAAATTCCAATATTAACAAGAAGCAAACATTTATTTTTGCCTAATCAAATAATAATTACTGATGGATGTTAAAATTGACTTAAAAGATTTTTCATGAATTAATGGACCTCAAAGATTATCTTAAGATTCATATTTTTGTAACAATTAACACTGTTTTGAGTTTTCCATTTATTAAAGTATATTTGGGGATTAAGACTAAAATTAAAATTCACTTAATATATAATTGGGCACACAGTTATATATGAATAACTCAGCATGACTCTGAGTTATAGAATTTACAGCCCTACCTAAAAATATCTTACCTGTTCAAAGTTACCTGTTTTCCTTTCTGTTTCTATTGAAGTTCAATGCAAACACCTTTTTCTTGCTTCCTTGTTATTTTCTTTTATTGTGGAGGAAAGCAAATTACACTGACAAAATCTTTGCCTATTTACATTTTCTCTTGTGGCATTTTGGTCATTGCATTATAAGTGAACCTGATCACAGGATTACTGAGTCATTGTGAATACATGTAAGAGCAATTGTAATCTGTTCCCCTCAAAATGAGCATGATTTACTTTCTGCTTATGGTGATAGTTGCATGAATACATTGTACATGTATTAACGTGCATTATGGCATAAATCAGGGTTATGTAAAGACTGAGGGAGTAAGACAAGGTTGCTATTTTAGGAAAACAAGGGAGCTTTGTGAGCTGGTTGTGAATACCTTTCCCACCATGGTAAGGAGAGCTAATTCTGTCAAGGCTCAGTAGAGTTGGAAATGACTGAATTCACAAGAAAGCAGCAAAGTTCATGTTAGGCATTGTGTACCTTTGGGGAGTTTAAATGAATCATATTGGACCAATTCTGTCAAAAGAACATAAAACTAACCTAAAAGAGTAGTTTTTTTTTTTTGAAAAGAAGTTTATGAAGCTTGGGAAAAGGAGTGGAAGAGGGCTATATGTCAAATAATTCCTGTCCTTGATTCAAAATTGGACTTTTGCCATTCATAAGCTAGGAACCTAGAAATATTGAAAAATAAAGGCAAAAGCCATTAGTACCCTCAGAGTGATTTTCACCAAATTTATAACAATGAAACTTTCCAGCTTTCCTCTGAGGACCAAGGGATTATTGAGGTCTATGTTCTATGGGAGCAGAGGGCAAAGATCTCTGCACAGGATTTTGGAGATCAGTATTATTTGTTAGGGGAAAGAAACCACATAGCCTTTGATGACTACATCCAGAATGGCCTGCACCAGAGAAAACTTAAAGAAGCAAATAGCCATGATTCTTATCCAGGAAGTGCAGATGATTTCAGCAGCTGACCATGGTTCAAGAGATTTTCTACCTTATCCTTTAACAAATAAGATATAAAAGGAAGATGTTGTTAGCCAGCATGTTGATATTTTCAATGAGATAAACTAGGTACTATGTTCCTGCAAGCAATAATGAATGATAACCTCTGTTGAAAATGCTATTGAAGAGAAAACCTCCTTGATACTGGAACACCAGGCATAAATAAAGGGCTAATTGCTCTCTCTTTTCTTCCCTTAGGTTCAGCACAAAGTTTTTGTTTAGTTTCTTTTCTCAATAGGAGGAGATTCTGATTTTACATTTGGTAACAAGGCAATAATTCTGATATTGAAGAGACAGGATAGAAATTTACACGTCTTGTTACTCAGAATATGATTACATACTTTGACAAGAGATGAAAAATAACAGTTTGGATAATTAACCACATTGATTTTTGCATAACAGCTAGAAAAATCACCCCTTCATTTTTAGAATAAGAGTTTGTTCATTTCAAAATCTACACTGACTTATTAAGAGCTCTTGTCCAGCTCTTTGTTTATTAAACAGAGGTTTCATAAGTACTAGTGTCCTTTTAATGATGCTTGTTAAGAATTTTGTGGACAAAAAGTCATCCAAGATGTCACTATTGGGCTTGTCGTATTACTTGCCTCTAGATAAGGTACAATTCTCTGTCCCTTTCTGCTCCTGATTTGTCTTTGGATCACTGAGCAATTTGTCTTGCTTTCTCTTTGTTAAGTTTTTGATACATGGACATGTTCACAATTCTTCATATTCCTGAGTTGCTACTCATTCCTGGAAGACCTTCTGTCGGTTTTTGTAGGCTCTCTCTCACTCTGTGATGTATCTGATATTAATGGTCAACTACAGGAGTTGACCAGCAAGTATTATGCTTTCTTCTTTCATTCTCTTTCTCTCTCTCCCACTTCCCTCCAGAACGTTCCAATGACACTAAAGGTAAGAATTCTTGGGTTCCTAACAACGCGGCCGCAGCTACCAGGATCCACAGGTGGCCCCGCGGCGGGTGCAGAAGTCAAGTCCTGAAGCCAGCAGCCGCTTTTGCAAGCGGCGGACACCCGGAACGGCTTGGCCCGCCCCACCCGAACCGGCAGTCGGCCTCCGCCATCCGGGCACCCCTGGGAGGACCGCTCGCTCTGGGAGCAGCCGCCTCACCCGCCCAGTTCCTAACCACGCAGCCGCAGCTACCCGGCACCACAGGTGGCCCCGCGGCGGGTGCAGAAGTCAAGTCCTGAGGAGGGAAGATGGCAGCGAAGGGAGTGCATCACCCCAGTGCGCCGCGTCACTGAGCGGGAGAAAGACGATGTGAATCGCCTGAAGGCTATCTTGTTGGGAATTTCCAGTGAAACTGAGGTGCTCCAGAATCTAGTGGACAGATTTCCATCCTGCGAAGTTCGACTTCAGGAGCTCCATTTCTCCGCACGGAGTGTCGCATAGCCTGATAGGCAATCGCCCCGTGGCTGGAGTCTGGGGAGCGGCAAGGTGCGGAGCAGGGGAACAGCGATACGGATTCGGGGGGCTCCCACCAGTGGTACATTGGCAGCGCTGAGTGCTGAGTTCCGGCTTTGAGACAGAGGAGAGAAGCGGGCCAGTTTGGTTCCAGACACTGGTCGGACCACAGAGGAGGACAGCAGTCGCCATTTCGGAGAGATGACGTAACCATCCCCATGTTCTACTGATCTCAGGTCATTCAGCTACGGAACAGGTGATTTCAGGCTGGTATTTGCCTGCGTCTAGCAGACAGATTTCTTGCTCAGGCTCGGGACTGGGGATCTTGTGGAGAATACTCCTAGAGGCGCATGCCTGGCAAGGCGTGCGCCGGGCACTGAGCAGCTGGATTCTGGTTCCCGGGGCTAACCTGGCCCAGGTCTGAGGAAACTGTGGAGACTGCCGGTGGAGGCCAGCTCCAAGTGGAGCATGTGCTGAGCTTAGGGCGACTGGGTTCTGACTCCTGGAACAGTTTTGGCCTGGGGCTGGGGAACCCGTGGGGGTCGCTCCCTGGAGCCAGCTCCCAGTGGAGAGTGTATCGGGATCCGAGAGGCGGGGTTCTGGCTACTGAAGCTGCTTCGGCCCAAGGCTAGGGAACCAGCGGTGACTGCTTCTCAGTCAGGCTCCTGCTGGGTGCTGTGGGGCAGAGTGGAGCTTCCACCTGCGCCCAGAGCAGGCCAAGTGACCAGCAGGCGTGGTATCATGACACACCAAACGCAGCTGGGGCTGAAGAGAGTAGCCGCCCATGCCTAGAATAGGACCAGCGACCCCTCGGCGCGGTAGCCAAGTAACCTCATTTGGAGTAGGGGCTGTGCATAGCTGCCATCTGAGCAAGCAGGGCAGGCAGACCTGCGGCCCACTGGAAAGACAGGCCAGGTAGCTTGCCAGCGTGGTGGACACGTAACACCGAGGCAGTCGCGTCACACTGGTTGGAGTGGGAGTGGAGCAGGGTCACCGCCCAGGTCCGGAGGGGGCTCAGCGACCTTTTGGAGAGGTAGTCAGGTGCCCCAATTGGGAGTGGGGGCTGTGCAAAACTGCGACCCAGCGGCCTAGAGGCCTGCCAGCGTGGTAGACACGTCACACCAATTGGAGTGGGGACCCAGCAGAGCCCCACCCACATCCAGATCAGGACCAAGACCCCAGGGCGTGGTAGTTATGTTACCACAATTGGAGTGGGGGCAGAGCAGAGCCGCCACCCGTGCCCGCAGGGGGGACAGACCTGCAACTGATCAGCGTGTTAGACAGATCACCCTAATTAGAGGAGGAGCACAGCGACTACCCGCCCTGCAAGGGAGACTTCCCAACTATACAAGAGCAATATAAATACATAGGGGGTAAATTTCAAAAACACAACAGTTGCACCAAGCAGAAAGAAACGCGAGCAGTATGAAAAGACAAGGAAAGAAAGGACCACAAGCAATGCAGGTCAACTCAACTTTAGAAGAGGTAATAGCTGCAACAGATGGAATGTCAGATAAAGAGTTCAGGATATATATGCTTCAGATGATCTGGAGTCTCAAGGATGACATGAGACAGCAAAATCAGACAATGAAAGATCACATTGACAAACAAATCCAGGAAGTAAAAGATCAATTTCACAGGGAGATAGAGGTAATAAAAAACAAACAAATAGAAATCCTAGAAATGCAGGAAACAATAAACCAACTTAAAAACTCAATTGAGAATACTACCAGCAGAGTAGATCACTTAGAAGAGAGAACATCAGACAATGAAGACAAAGTATTTCAACTGGAAAAGAACATAGACAGCTCAGCAAGTCTGCTAAGAAACCATGAGCAGAACATCCAAGAATTATGGGACAATATCAAAAGACCAAATTTAAGAGTCATTGGGATACAGGAAGGCACAGAGCTCCATACCAAAGGAATAAACAGTCTATTCAGTGAAATAATACGAGAAAACTTCCCAGACTTGAAGAATGAGACAGAATCCCAAATCCTAGAAGCCTACAGGACGCCAAATGTGCAAAATCATAGACACATTATAATGAAGATGTCCAAAATACAGAATAAGGAGAGAATTTTAAAAGCTGCAAGAGAAAGAAAGCAATTACATTTAGGGGTAAACCAATCAGGATAACAGCTGATCTCTCAACACAGACTCTGAAAGCTAGAAGATCCTGGAATAACATATTTCAAACACTGAAAGACAATGGGCTCCAACCAAGAATCGTGTATCCGGCGAAATTAAGCTTCAGGTTAGAAGATGAAATTAAAACCTTCCACGATAAACAAAAGTTAAAAGAATTCGCAGCTAGAAAACCATCTCTTCAAAAAATCCTTGGCAAAACATTACAGGAAGAGGAAATGGAGAATAACATTGAAAACCAACAATTGGAGGTAGGACAGTAAAGGGGGGAAAGTAGTCAAAGAGGATAACAAATCAGGGTTAGTAACATCAATAAACAAATATGGCTAGAAGAACAAACCATATCTCAATAATAACACTAAATGTTAATGGCTTAAACTCACCAATCAAGAGACACAGGCTAGTAGAATGGATCACAAAACAAGACCCAACAATATGCTGCCTACAGGAGACACATCTGATTGGAAAAGATATTCATAGACTGAAGGTGAAAGGTTGGGAAAAATCATACCATTCATATGGACTGCGGAAATAAGCAGGAGTGGCCATACTCATATCTAATAAAATAGATTTCAAGCCAAAGTTAATCAAAAGGGATAAAGAAGGACACTTCATACTGCTCAAGGGAACCATACACCAACAAGACATAACAATCATAAATATATATGCCCCCAAACAACAGTGCTGCTATGTTCATCAAGCAAACTCTTCTCAAGTTTAAGAGTCTAATAGACCACCATACAATAATCATGGGAGACTTCAACACACCTCTCTCACCACTGGACAGATCTTCTAAACAAAAGTTAAATAAGGAAACTATAGAACTCAATAAAACAATTAACAACCTAGACTTAATTGACATATATAGACTATACCACCCAACATCAAGTAGTTACACTTTTTTCTCAGCAGCACATGGAACCTTCTCAAAAATAGACCATATATTATGTCACAGGGCAACTCTTAGACAATATAAAGGGGTAGAGATAATACCATGCATCTTATCTGATCACAATGGAATGAAACTGAAAATCAATGATAAAAGAAGGAAGGAAAAATCAAGCATCACTTGGAGAATGAACAATAGGTTACTGAATGATCAATGGGTTTTAGAAGACATCAAGGAGGAAATTAAAAACTTCCTAGAGTTAAATGAAAACACAGACACAATATATCGGAATCTATGGGACACATTGAAAGCAGTTCTAAGAGGAAAATTCATTGCTTGGAGTTCATTCCTCAAAAAAAGAAAAAACCAACAAATAAATGATCTCATACTTCATCTCAAAATCCTAGAAAAAGAAGAGCAAAACAACAGCAAAAGAAGTAGAAGGCAAGAAATAATTAAAATCAGAGCTGAAATTAATGAAATTGAAACAAAAGAAACAATTGAAAAAATTGACAAAACTAAAAGCTGGTTCTTTGAAAAAATAAATAAAATTGACAGACCCTTAGCCATGCTAACGAAGAGAAGAAGAGAGAGAACCCAAATTACTAGCATACAGGATGAAAAAGGCAATATCACAACAGACACTTCAGAAATACAGAAGATAATCAGAAATTATTTTGAATCCTTATACTCCAATAAAATAGAAGATAGTGAAGGCATAGATAAATTCCTTAAGTCTTATGATCTGCCCAGATTGAGTCAGGAGGATATAGACAACCTTAACAGACCAATAACAATAGAGGGAATAGAAGAAACCATCAAAAGATTACCAACTAAGAAAAGCCCAGGACCGGATGAGTATACAGCAGAGTTTTACAAAACCTTTAAAGAGGAACTAACACCAATACTTTTCAAGCTATTTCAGGAAATAGAAAAAGAGGGAGAACTTCCAAATTCATTCTACGAGGCCAACATCACCCTGATTCCAAAACCAGACAAAGACACTTCAAAGAAAGAAAACTACAGACCAATATCTCTAATGAATCTTGACACAAAAATCCTCAATAAAATTCTGGCGAATCAGATTCAAATACATATCAAAAAAATTATACACCATGATCAAGTAGGATTCATCCCTGGGATGCAAGGCTGGTTCAATATATGGAAATCAATAAATGTTATTCACCACATCAATAGACTTAAAAATAAGAACCATATGATCATCTCGATAGATGCAGAAAAAGCATTCGACAAAGTACAGCATCCCTTTATGTTCAAAACTCTAGAAAAATTAGGGATAACTGGGTCATAACTCAACATTGTAAAAGCAATCTATGATAAGCCACAGGCCAGCATCATTTTGAATGGAGAAAAATTGAAGGCATTCCCTCTAAGATCTGGTACAAGACAGGGATGCCCTCTCTCACCACTTCTGTTCAACATAGTCCTCGAAACACTGGCCAGAGCAATTAGGCAGACGAAAGAAATTAAAGGCATAAAAATAGGAAAAGAAGAACTTAAATTATCACTATTTGCAGATGATATGATTCTATACCTAGCAGACCCAAAAGGGTCTACAAAGAAGCTATTAGAGCTAATAAATGAATTCAGCAAAGTGGCAGGATATAAGATCAACACGCATAAATCAAAGGCATTCCTGTATATCAGCGACAAATCCTCTGAAACGGAAATGAGGACAACTACTCCATTCACAATATCCCCCCAAAAAATAAAATACTTGGGAATCAACCTAACAAAAGAGGTGAAAGATTTATACAATGAAAATTACAGAACCCTAAAGAAAGACATAGAAGAAGACCTTAGAAGATGGAAAAACATACCCTGCTCATGGATAGGCAGAACTAACATCATCAAAATGGCGATATTACCAAAAGTTCTCTATAAGTTCAATGCAATGCCAATCAAAATCCCAACAGTGTATCTTGTAGAAATAGATAAAAGAATCAAGAAATTCATATGGAATAATAAAAGACCCAGAATAGCAAAAACAATGCTAAGCAGGAAGTGTGAATCAGGCGCTATAGCGATACCAGACTTCAAACTATACTACAGAGCAATAGTAACAAAAACAGCATGGTACTGGTACCAAAACAGGTGGGTGGACCAATGGTACAGAATAGAGGACACAGTAACCAATCCACAAAACTACAACTATCTTCTATTTGATAAAGGGGCTAAAAGCATGCAATGGAGGAAGGATAGCATCTTCAACAAATGGTGCTGGGAAAACTGGAAATCCATTTGCATCAAAATGAATCTGAATCCCTATCTCTCTCCATGCACAAAAGTTAACTCAAAATGGATCAAGGAGCTTGATATTAAATCAGACACGGCATCTGATAGAAGAAAAAGTTGGTTATGATCTACATGCTGTGGGATCAGGTTCCAAATTCCTCAATAGGACACCCATAGCACAAGAGTTAACAACTAGAATCAACAAATGGGACTTACTCAAACTAAAAAGTTTTTTCTCAGCAAAAGAAACAATAAGAGAGATAAACAGGGAGCCTACATCCTGGGAACAAATCTTTACTCCAAACACTTCAGATAGAGCCCTAATAACCAGAATATACAAAGAACTCAAAAAATTAGACAATAAGATAACAAATAACCCAATCAATAAATGGGCCAAGGACCTGAACAGACACTTCTCAGAGGAGGACATACAATCAATCAATAAGTACATGAAAAAATGCTCACCATCGCTAGCAGTCAGAGAAATGCAAATCAAAACTACCCTAAGATACCATCTCACTCCAGTAAGACTGGCAGCCATTAGGAAGTCAAACAACAATAAGTGCTGGAGAGGATGCGGGGAAAAGGGCACTCTTGTTCATTGCTGGTGGGACTGCAAATTGGTGCAGCCAATTTGGAAAGCAGTATGGAGATTTCTTGGAAAGCTGGGAATGGAACCACCATTTGACCCAGCTATTCCCCTTCTCGGTCTATTCCCTAAAGACCTAATAAGAGCATGCTACAGGGACACTGCTACATCAATGTTCATAGCAGCTCAGTTCACGATAGCAAGACTGTGGAACCAGCCTAGATGCCCTTCAATAGATGAATGGATAAAAAAAATGTGGCATTTATACACTATGGAGTATTACTCTGCATTAAAAATTGACAAAATCATAGAATTTGGAGGGAAATGGATGGCATTAGAGCAGATTATGTTAAGTGAAGCTAGTCAATCTTTAAAAAACAAATACCAAATGACTCCTTTGATATAAGGGGAGTAAACAAGGACAGGGTAGGGATGAAGAGCTTGAGAAGAAGATTTACAATAAACAGGGATGAGAGGTGGGAGGGAAAGGGAGTGAGAAGGGAAATCGCATGGAAATGGAAGGCGATCCTCAGGGTTATACAAAATGACATATAAGAGGAAAGGAGGGGTAAGACAAGATAATACAAATCGAAGAAATGATTTACAGTAGAAGGGGTAGAGAGAGAAAAGGGGAGGGGAGGGGAGGGGAGGGGGGATAGTAGAGAATAGGACAGATAGCAGAATACATCAGACACTAGAAAGGCAATATGTCAATCAATGGAAGGGTAACTGATGTGATACAGCAATCTGTATACGGGGTAAAAGTGGGAGTTCATAACCCACTTGAATCTAACCCTGTAATATGATGTATTAAGAACTATGTAATGTTTTGAATGACCAATAATGATAAAAAAAGAATTCTTAACTTTCTGAATTTCTCTATTTCAGAGTACCTAATTGATCAGAATTATGAAATCACATCAGTTCATCTTCACATCCTCACTGTGAACCTTAAGTGACTTTTTTTTTTTTTTGAGACAGGATCTCACTAATTTGCTGAGTCTAGCTTTAAACTTGCAATCTTCCTGTCTCAGCCTCCCCAGTGTGGGATTATAAACATGAACCACCACAAAGAGCTTGATTTAAAATTTTATCCAAAATTTTTTGGCAGTAACTTCCTTAGTGAAGGTCACTGGCCTCTGGAAACAATAATTCTTTTTTTTTAAAACATTTTTTTAGTTGTAGGTGGACACAATATCTTTATTTATTTTTATGTGGTGCTGAGGATCGAACCCAGGGCCTCACACGTGCAAGGCGGGTGCCCTACCACTGAGCCACAGCCACAGCCCCTGGAAACAATAATTCTTATGATAAAATTCTTTTTAAAAAATTACTTGAATGAATGATAATTTGAAAGGGGTAAAAAATAATATTCTGATGGAATCTGTTGAAAGATAGTGATCAATAACATTTACTGGTGATCACAGTCGATTTTCTGGATGTGCTGTTTTAGCTGGGTTTTAATTAGGTTCTTGCACTTGCTGTCTGGGTTTCATTAGGCATATTATTCTTATTAAGGCATATTATTCTTGTTAATTTTCATCTTCTTATCTATAAAATGGGATTAATACTAACATCTACCTCAAAAAATGGTTGTCATTAGGAAAAAATGATATTATCCACAAAACAGCCACAGAAAAAGCCAGGAGCTCATCAGCTACTCGATGTATAGCAGAAGTCACCATTGGTCTCTGAAAAATGCAGACTGATGAATGTTGCTATCTTCTTAAAAAGCTGCTCAGGTAATATCCACAAGCCATTTCTTCCATCAGTTCCTCTCAACTTTAAATCACCTGGGGAACTTCAGAGTTCAGAATCTTAAACTTCAGGAGTTTCAGAATCTTAAAATCTTGTAATAAAAGTTTTAATCTCCTGGTCCTATAATTGCCCTTAGTTATTTTAAAACTTATAGACCTACTAAATGAACCAAATCAATATCAAAGGTAATATCTATGTATGTTGATTAAAATTGAATGCAAATTCAATCTCCATTTGTTCCTGCTTGAAATCTCTCGGAATGTGTCAGAGAAGCCTGTGTTTCTTTGTGTGTTTCTTTGCTTTCTTATTTTCTAAAATACGTAAAGCTGCATGTTTAGTGGGAATAAAAGAGTAGACAGCACCACCTGCTTCTTGTTGCCTTTTCGGTTGTTATGAGTCTGTCTTTCATATTTAAGGCAGGTCATGCAAAAAGCATTTCAAAAGTAAAAGAGGAAACAAAGGACATGAGCAAGACTGACAATCATCTAGATCTATCACATACAGAACAGTCTGCCCAACAAAAGCAGAATATGCTCTCAAGTGTTCATGAAATATTCTCCAGGATGAAGCAATATATATATATATATATATATATATATATATATATATATATAATCTCACAAAGCAAGTATCAACAAAATTTAAAAAGTTTGAAATCATAGGAAGTTATCTTCTCCTACCATAAGAAATGAAGCTAGTAATGAATGATGAAACCAGAAAATTCTCAAAAATGTGGAAATTAAACAACCCATTTTCAAAAACCAATGGGTTAAAGAAGAAATCGTAAGGAAAATTGGAAAATATTTAGAGACAAAACAAAATCACAACATAACATATTTAAGAGATATAGCCAAAGTAATAGAGGAATATTTATAGTGGCAAATGTGTGCATTGTGCATTAAAAAACAAGATCCCCCAATAAATAATCTATAGAGTTATAACTGAGAGAATAGAAAAAGAAGAGCAAACTAAATCCAGATCTAGCTGAAGAAAAGAAATAGTAACAATTGCAGTGGAGATAAGTAAAATATATAATAAATTTTAAAAAAAAGATTCTACTAAAACTAAACCAACGTGAATGTGGGTTCTCTAAAAACTTGAAAATTCAAAAATCTTTTTAGCTAAACTATGAGCAAGAGAGAAAGAGAGAAGACTCAAATTATGAAAATGAGAAATGAAAATTTGTATATTACTATTATCTTTATAGAAATAAGAAAATATTATGAACAATTTTGTGCCAAAAATTAGACAACCTTGATAAATGGGTAAATTCCTAGAAACCCAAAATATACCAAAACTGATCCAAGAAGAAAGAGAAAGATTTCATAAGACTATAACAAATAGAGAGATTTAGTTAGTAATTAAAGAACTCCAACAAAGAAAATTCTAGTATCAGAAGTTTCAATTGTGAATTCTACCAAATATTTAAAGAACTAAAGTCAATTATTTTCAAATGCTTCTAAAAAAATAAAGTAGGAGAAAAAAACTTCTCAGTTCATTTCTAACTCATTTTATGAGGTCAGCATTACCTTGACACCAAAGCTAAGGCATAGAAAAAAAAAAAAAAAGTCTTAAGCCCAATAACATTTAAGAATATACATATAAAATTACTCAATAAATTATTGAGAAACTAAATCAATAGAAGTTTTACAAGGTTATATAACATAATAAAATGGGATTTTTCCAGAAATGCAAGAGTGGTTCAACATATAAAATCAATATATGTAATAGACCATATTAATAGAATAAGGAAATATACACATAAATATCTCAATTCATGAAAAAAAAATGTGTTTAACACAGGTTCAGTTAAAAAAACACTCAACATTCTAAGGATATGGGAACTTCCTAAAACTGATAAAGGAAATCTATGAAAACCATAACTAACATTATACTGAGACACTGGAAGACTTTTTCTAAGATCGTGAACAAGACAAAGATGTACTCTCTCACGACTTCTGTTCATTATTTTCCTGGAATTTCCTAGAGTTTTCTAACCAGAGTAATTAGACAAAGAAAAGAAAGGTCCAAACTAGAATCACAGTGAAACTCTCTTTTAACTTGTTAACCTTGTATGTAGATAATCGTGAATACTTCACAAAAGAACTATTGTAGCTACTAAACAAATTCAAGAAGTTTGCAGGATGCAAAATAATGTGAAATAACCAGTGGCATCTCTATACACCAGCATGAAAAATCTAGAAGAAAATGAATGGTAAGTTTAATATAGAAAATAAAAAAATTAGAAGCAAATGTAACCAAGGAGGTATAATACTTACACACTGAAAACTATGAAATATCACTGAAAACTATGAAATATCACTGAAAATAAATTGAGGAAAATCTAAATAAATGAAAAGTCATATTGTGTTTATACATTGGAAGTTGAAATGATAATATGCCCTATAACAATTTACAAAGTCAATGATTTCTTCTTCCAGAAATGAAAAGGCTGATCTGAAGATTTATATGGAATTGCAAGGCATCCAGAATAGAAAAGCAAATAATCCTAAAAAAATACTGAATGTAGAGGATTCACAAGTCCTGACTTGAAAACTCACTGTGAATTTGAGAAATCACTGTGTCAGTGGAAAAAGGATAGACATACAGATTAATGAAAAAGAACTGATAGTCTAGAAATAAACTCATGTATTTATGTTCAATTTTTTTTTGACAAGCAGCCAAGACCATTCAAGAGGGAAATAAAATTCTCTTCATCCAATGATGGCAGGACAACTGGATATCCACATGCAAATCACACTGTGTACAAGAAATAGCACAAAATGGAAGAAAGACTTAAATACAAGAGCTAAAACTTTGAAAATTTTAAAAGAAAACACTGGAGTAAATCATTATCTTGGGTTTCACAATGTTTTTTTTTTTTTTAAATATGACACGAAAACTTAAGAAAAAAAAAGAAAGACTAGTTAAGTTGCACTTTATCAAAGCCTACAACTTAAATGGATCAAAGGATAGTATCAAAAGAATTAAAAAGCCCACCTAAAGAATGAAGAAAATATCTGCAAATTATAAGGAGATAAGGGTATAGAATGCAAAATATGCAAACATTTACATATGAAGGTCAAAAATAAAAAATGGTTGTGTGCTTCTCAATAGCAGTGCAGGAAGCTAGCAGAGAAATAATCATTGCTTTTAAACCAAAGATAAGGTGTTTCCAGCCTAGAATTTCAAATACAAGCAAAATATTAGTCAAATAAGAGTAGAAAAAGGATATTTTTCAGACATGCAAAGACAGAAAATTTACCTTCTTCTTGCCCTATCTCAAGAAGCAAATGGAAAACAAATAAAGAAGAGGGAAGGTCAGAGGTTCTAGAAAACAATCAAATCAACAAAAGAGAAAGGATAAGGAATCCCCAGAATGAAGGTAAAGTAGTTCTAAAGATAAGAGTTGGATACCAAGACAAACTGAAGTGGAAAGAAGACTCTGGGTAAATCCTGTCAATCAGATGAAACTGGATTCTGTGGTTGAATTTACTGAGTCAGATGAACAAACTTAGGAAGGGTGAGGTGGTAATTACAAATACCCAGCACACTAGGCAGAAAAAAAAATCATGAATTCCAGATAAAGTGAATATTGTAAAGGAAAAGAAGCAGATATTAGAAAATATTACATGGCCTAGTGGAGAATATCCATATGTAGTAACAATAATGTAAACACACAATGCTGATTCGGCTGCAATTACACAATTAGAAGTGTTGAAATAATAAACATTTGGAAATTGGGAAACTTGGACTGGGGGAAGCATGAGGGCTAAATCCTTATTTTCTTTAAAGGGAGATCTATAAATAACATCTACAATTTACAAAGAAAAAAATATACCCATACAAACATGTTTTTTAGAGACCTTGAAATAAATTTCAAAATAATTAATGGAAAGGGTTGCAGATTGTTTTACTGGGAAGCAGTAAAGCAAAGTTAGGAAGGAGTTTGGGGATAGCTCTTTATCTCATAAGTCATAAAACTGTTAGACTCTTTAAATTATGCAATGCATTGATTCAATAAACAGAAAATTAAAGATCATATGATAAAGCAAAGAGGGATAGAGTACTGTCTTAGGGCAAAAGCTAGAACTGGGACAAAAGAATTATATGATAACAAAACAGATCCCTGACATTTACTTTAATCATGGGATGATGATGTACTTTGGAGGAAAAGCCAAGTATCAAGAAATATGAACTGCATAGCCCATCTCTCAGAGAAAATGATTGTGAATTTCAATGGTATATTCTTTTGAAATTAGTTATTTTATTTAGAAGTAAAATAAAAATAAGTGTGAGGAAATTTTCTAATAATATCTCATGAGATCTCTGCAATTTTTTTTTTGGTCTCTAAAATGTGGTCATTAAAAGTTATTTCATGCATGGATCAAATTGACCGGACAGTGTCTGCCTAGCTTTGAGAAAGAAAAGTTGGATTCTACTTTTGCTTCATGCTTTTTATGCTTAGGCAAATAGTTAAAAGTCATGAGATTTTGAGGGAGAGGGGTAATTGAGCTAAAATACAGATAATTGCATTTTTGTGATTGTCAGTTTAGATCAATTAAAATATTAAAGATATTCCTATATTTGTACATAGGCATCATATAAAATTCTGAGGAAAGGCACTACTTTCACTCCTCTTGTCACTGGACAGGGATCTGAGGAGGCTTCTCCAATGGGAAAAGTACTTCAATTTAGCCTGCGCGACTTACACTGCAGAAAAAAATTTTCAGGGCATGCGCAAAGCAAGTAAAATACAAAGATTTCTTAAAGAATAACAGATATACTCAAACCCAAAAGCAGGAGGCCGATGTCCCTTGCTTCTCAGAGAAGAAGACTAATGAAACACCTGGAGTTGAGCTCTGTGACTACACATATGATTTTTCTGGGAAGAAAGGTGCAGATTCCTAGGCAAGCTTTTGTGAAAATTAAAGCCTGTGTCAATAATTTGATATTTGGGGGTACTTGGTTAAGCAGTTACCTATAAATCAGTGTTCTGGTATACTTTGTAGGTCTTTGAATGTGGTGACATTTAGATTTGTTATGTTTTTGTTCTAACTGATGTTAACTCTGTGCGTTTGGTTCATTTAACAAAAGAGATCAGCATGGCTGGTCATGCTTACAGATCTGGGTCTCCATCTCGTAATGGTCTCTTTCTCTCTCTCCTTGACAGCCCACCTATCTCACTATTGCCCTGAAAGAGGCCATCACCATCTCTAAGGAGATGCCGCGTCCGGCTAACGGGAACCGAGTCCGGCGAGAGACGTCGAGGTTAAAAAATAAAAAAAAAAAAATCACAGGACACCAAGGTTCTTCATCCAGGAGGAGGCATGTGTGCCGTTTATTATCCAAGTTTTTTCCCTTATATACTTTCTATAACTGCAGTGGAAATTTAGCCAAAACAGGGGAGGAATAACACCTGCTACTCTTGGGTTACCGTGACCGTCCCTTATCAGAAAGCTCCGAGAAGGCCAAGATGTTCCCAAAAAGGCACATATGTCTGAGGCAGATAAACATGAAACCGCAAGCCTGCATCACAACCCTGTGAGCTGGCCACTTTGACATGCAGAACAAGAAACTCGGGGCTGAGCCCCAGGGGCCAGGGAAGGCCTGCCACCAGCAAGTCCCCCTCTTTAGTTTTTTGCATGTCAAAGGGAATCAAGTAGCCCCTGTCTTAGGTCGTCCACCGCCCCTGCACTGCTTACCCGTCTCTGGGGAGGCCCCATTCCCCTGGCTTAGGTTGCAGTGCAAGCGTGGAAGTTGCCCGTCACTGGGTACTACAAGATCAGCTCTTGTCCTAGTAAATGAACACTTTTCAGTTAGGATGTCATGGCCAGCAGGACACAACTGCGGATCCCAGTCATAATCTTTGCCAGTGGGATAGCTATGACCAGGGAGCTTTCTGAACATAAGGGTCTGGGATGACGGCACCAAGTCAGCAGGGTAATTAGGGACCTGGGCAAAAGCAGGCACATAGGAGGGCTCGGGTATTGGCTCCTGTGCAGCTACATCTCATCTCCGGATGGGTCGTAAGTACACCTCGTGGGCGGAGTCATCCATCTCCAGGCGTTGATAGTGAACCTGTATTGGCTTGGAGGTTAAAATGTTAATCTGGTCCTTAATGAATTGAGTTATCCTATTTGCAACAGTCTGGCATAAGGTCAAGCAGTAGGTATTGTCTGCGATTTCCACTGTATTAAGTATTGCTATAACATTGGTGGTGGGCCCTTGCATTATATAAACCAACTAATGTTAAGAGATATCAGGAATAGAGATGATTAAGATGAAAGACTAAGAGGTAAGAGGGTAGAAAACTCTTTGCCATTTCAAGAAGTGAATAGGGAAAATGCAGTGGTGTTATAGGATGGGTTGCTTATGAAGAGGGAGGAGAAAAAAGTAGAAGTGAAAATTCAAAGAAGAGTGAAAGAGAACAGTCAAATTTGGCTGTTAGCAAAGGAAAAGAGAAAGAGGGAAACATGGAAAGAAGAGTAGTGAACAAGACAGTACAAAACAAAATTGAAATTCACTAATCAAAAACCCTAACCCTCAAAAAGCAGAGCAAGGAAAAAGGTCCCAATGTTGCAATCAAAAGAAGACTCAGTAAGGGCCCCAGGAGGGGAAGAAGGTAGGGCAGGAACCCATTCATCCCAGTCCAAAGAGGGTTCTCAAATAATTCTTTTCTCTAGGTCTTCTTGAAGCTCCTTGATTTTAGTGCGAACTATGCCCGATTTATTGGCATAGAAGCAGCACCTTTCTCCCAAAGCCAAGCAAATCCCTCCCTGATTGGTGGTCAGCAGATCTAGGCCTTGCCTATTCTGAAGGACTACTTCTGCCAAAGAGTCAATTTGGTCTTGTAGGTCCCCAATAGTGCCAGATAGGGTCTGCACATCATCTATAAGCTGCTGAGATAGACGGCGGTAAGAATGTATTGCTGTACCCAGTCCAGCTGTTCCTGTGCCCACAGCAGCCGTTATCCCCAGTGTGGCGAGTAGCGGTAGAGCCTGTATAACTTGCCTGTGCCTTTTTACTAGGGTGTCTAGACTGGGAATAGGTAAGGGCTCATCCCCAGGGACAATGGTTGTTATATCAGGGAGGAGCAAGGCGAGGACACAGACACCTGTCCAATTTGCAGGGAGTTGGGGGAAGGCAGAGTTCCCACCACACATAAAAACAGTGCCATTAGGGGGGCAGAGGGCTGGAGTGGGTGAGGAATAATTCTTGGTTATTGAGATTGACCGGTTTCCAAAGGAAGTCACTCCAACATCAACATCATAGGTGTTATTTTGCATCATACCCAGGAGACATTCTGTGAAAGTGCCCATAGGTTGGACCTTGAAAGGCAGCCCGGGCTGGCAGGTCTCATCATCAGATATGGTGGCATTGATAGGAACCGCCACGGGCATGACTGCCCCTGTTGTGATGCAGAGCCAGCAGTCACTAGCAAGCGTGGGATCAGAGTTGTTAAGTAAGAAAAGGGTGGTTTTTAAGATATCCCACGTATTGGCATCCAGATCTGGGAGCTGAGACTTAGGCAGCACCAAGGGGTGGTATATGAGGTCAGGGACCTGTGGTTTCAAGAGCTTGATAACTTGAAGATGTTTAACAGAATCAGTAGGTCCCCCCCCCCCATCAGAGATCCCTGTAGGGGCTGCAGTGGGCCAACAGAAGGGCTTACTGACTTGACCCTGGCACCCAGCCAACCGGAGTTTAGATTCAACTCCCCCTTGGCCAAAAAGAAACGGAGTGAAGTGAGAAGTCACTCCCACCCCCTCCCCAGACCGGGTCTCGGTCAATCTGGCCTCAAAATACTGTCGTCCCTTGTGTACACAAATCGAGGCCGTCTCATAGCAAGAGACATGAACTGCTGAGGTATAAGTGCAAGTTGTGGAGCAGTTACTGAGGGTTTTTTCCGGACTAGGGGGGGTTAATCTTTGGTTTGTTCATGCATACCCACTTAGGGTGGGTGAAATCCCCCAATTTGTTGATGAACTTCAGCCCAGAGGTAGGCTACTTTGGTTACACAATCAGCCGTCTGAATCCAGCTACTGGGGGCCTGATTCCAAATCCCTTCCCTGCACTCGCAGGGGGTCCCAAAAAGATGTTGATAGATATTACCTGGTGGGGGACCCATTCCTGCATCCACATGCCTGCATACCAGGACTGTTATAAGGAAGATCCAACCCGCAAAACTCATTCTGTCGCTCCTTTGGAGAAGCGAAAATGGTTGAACCTGAAGTCCCAGGGTCGTCGCTCCTTCCTGAGTCTGCGTCCACCGGTCTAGTGCAGCGTTCCGGGACCCAAATGGGTTTTTCCGTCCCTGGAGGAAAGACACATACAGCTCCTCTCACTCTAGCCAAGAGTGGAGCAGGGGGTTGCCACTTTCCTGTAGATAAATCCTTCCACCTTATCTGTGCCTTTTGCATGGTGGGAGAGGAGAAGTGACGCTGCGCCGCTGTAAGGCCTTCAGCGTCTGTGAGCAAAATATTTAAAGTGAACAGAGTTATATTTAATAGTGCATGTGGTCCCTGACAACTCTGGTATATTTCTCCCTCTTTTGTTTTTTGCAAATAGGTTTTAAGATGTTGATGGGCCTGTTCAACAATGGCCTGTCCTTGGGGGTTATATGGGATTCCTGTTCTGTGTATAATATCCCACTGTGAGCAAAATTTTTAGAAGGTTTGACTAGTATAAGCTGGGCCATTATCTGTTTTTATGCATCGGGGGGGTTCCCATGAAGGAAAAGGTTTTTACATAGTGCTGTATCACATCTTTAGCCTTTTCTCCTGAATGTAAAGTAGCAGAGATAAACCCAGAAAATGTGTCTATACTGACATGTACAAAGGACAACTTTCCGAAATTAGGAATATGAGTTACATCAGTTTGCCAGATGTCATTTGGCTGAAGGCCCCTTGGGTTGACTCCCAGAGAAGGGGAATGAATAAAAGGTGCACAAGTAGGACATAGGGAGACAATTTTTAAAGCTTGATCCCGGGAACATCCTGAGTGGAAGCGTAAGGATTGTGCATTTAGGTGAAATTTATTATGAAGCTGGAGGGCCTTATCATACTCAGTTATTGTATATACATGGTTAGTGGCATGTGTGGCAGCGTCTGCCACGGCGTTGCCCGCCGCCAGAGGGCCTGGAAGCCCAGAATGACTTCTAATGTGACCTATGAAGAGGGGATCTGCCCTAGCCCATATAAGAAGCTGTACTGTCTGTAGTTGGTCCATGATAGTGGATTGTTTTCCAATTTAAGGTGCTGTCTCAATCGCAGAGGCTAGCCTGGCGATATAGAGACTGTCTGTGAAAACATTAAGGGGCACTGAATTGTAGATCTTTAAGGCCAATATCAAGGCTGCAACTTCCACCTTTTGGGCTGAGCAATCAGCCACCTTTTTGCGGATGACCTGGGTTCCATCCGAAACGACAGCAAACCCAGTTTTGTCCCCGTCAGTGAAGACGGTTTGTGCGCCTGGAATAGGGTCCTGTTTTAGGATCTTTGGGAAAATTATTGGACATGTCTTTAGACTTTCAAGGAGCCTGCTTTTAGGGTAGTGATTGTCAACCTGTCCCATGAAGCTACAGAAGAAGAGACACCAGAGATCATGTTCCTGTCTTAATTTAGAAAGAATGTCTTGATTATATGGTAATATGAGAACATCAAAGGTTTTCCCAAACAAGGCATCTCCTAGATATTTTGCTTTCCAAACTAATTGTATTACCAGATCATGGAAAGGTATCAAGACCCGAGAGGGGGATGCAGGTAAATGAACCCAATAAATAGGACCAGTCTGCCAAAAAACTCCAGTTGGGGTGAGTTTTGACGGCAGAACAATGAATAACAAGGACTGGGAGTAGTCCACCTGCATTACCTGCATCTCTTGTAAGGCTGTCTCTATCAATCTAAGTGCCTTTAAGGCTTCTGGAGTAGGTTTTTGCGGGGAGGTGGGTAAGGGGTCTCCTCTCAAAAGGTCATACAGGGGTTTACGTTAGTAGTTCAATATACTTAATGTTTAATCAACAATGTGAATTTATTTACCAAAATTAATCTTTATCTTAAAGAGTAAGAATTATTAGGCAATAAGGATCTTTCTTTAAAGAAATAAACTTACATTTTAATAGGTGTTTATCATGTCAAAATATGGACAAAATTTTAGCTCACATTAGTATAGTTAAATTAGGAAAATAACCTGAAATACCCTTAAATTAATTATAGTCAGTTTAGTATATATAAATCTCTTTTTTAATTGCTCTAACTTTTTACATCATCTGTTTAGATAACAATATAAAAATCTTTTTTACTTAGGAAAATGAATATAAAGACCTTGTTTTACCCAAAGATGATTTCTTTCTTCTTTTTAGGATCCATGTGTGCTTTTTTGTTGTTGTTGTTGAAGCATCCTTTTCTTTTTAATATTTTGGAACAATTTCTGAAAACCTTAGAATCTATAAACAAATTATTATACTTTGATAAGAAATATCAATGAAAATATAGTTAAAACCCTTAGATATTTTGTAGAAATAATTATAATAATTTATTATCTTATGAGTTTAAACAGTAACTTTGAGAATTAGAAACTACTTGATTGTATTTTCACTTAAAAGCAAATTTATAGTAAACACGTTTATCTCAAATATCTGTAACTGAAAAGGCAGAGTATCTGATAAATGTAAATATAAAACATAAATTATGGGCTTCCTGTTGAAGAAAAACAATTAGGCAAATAAATATTAACTAATCAATAGGCATGTACTAATTAATTTATAGATTAACAAATATAGGTTATCTAAATATCTAAAAATATATATATTAAGAATAAGAACATAACTTATAATTGTATTAACTTTATGTAACCACGTGGTCTTAAAATATTTGGATCCATTTTAATTTATTTTTAACTAGGAGTGCACTCTTCTATGTGACGTCACTTGATGTAACTGAAATAAGATCCTTGAGTATACATTTTTATTTTTATAGTTAGCAATGAGAATAAGGATTTTTTGGTCATCACAGGAACTTTGCCGGCTTGTTCCTGTGGCGAGCAAATGCATCCTCATAACCTCCAAAATTAAAAGTAAAATATAAAGAAAGCATATTTGATATCTCTCATCAATAGAACATTATTTAGTAACACAACTATAAAGAAAAAGTCAGGTTATTTAACTTAGAACTAGTTTAAATTTAGGACTGTAACATAGAAACCTGTGGAATTAAATTTTGTCTGAAAAAGATATCTTTTGTTAGCATTTACAGGTAGGCATTTTTTAAAAATACAGGCTCTGAGCAGCTCCGGTGGAAATCTGAAACACAGCAGTACAGTTAGTGGCTAGAAGGCGGGACTAGAAGTCCTGTCTGAGTGACTGTGGAAGAACCAATCAGAAGCCCGCAAAAGTGTGGGAGGTGGGACCAGGAAGCTGCTCTTCTGGCCAGGCACCCCATGGTTACCATGGTGATGCAAACAACATGGAGTCTGCTGCCGGTTTTCGGGGCAAAAGTTTCCCAAGTTTTCCTAGCTGATTGCATTTTGTTTGATTTTGTCTGCATTTTCCCCCCGCCTGGCCAAGATCTTACTGCGGTAGCAGCTTGTTCTGTCTCTGCGACCTGCGGTTGCAGCTGTACATCCTGCACTTCCTGGCATTCCCTTGGGGAGTCTACAGATTGAAAGGGGTTGGCCTGAGGAAAGTGACGGAGTTGCCCACTCCCCGGAATATTGCCCTGTCTCTGGACCACCCTGTACACTCTGGTTTCCGGGGCCGCGGGAGGGCCCCTGTTCCCGTTTTGAGGGCAGCAGCCAGGACCTGTCCAGTAATATGAGCTCCATCAATATCCTTACAAGCTCGAATCATGTCATCAACACTCTTTGCTCTGGTAGATTTAATGGCATTTTGGCAATAGGAATTTGCATTTTCAAGAGCCAATTGCTTAATGATTGGCATGGCTTGTTCCAAGTTAGGGAATATTTTTCCTGCTACCTGCATCAATCGGGCAATGAAGTCAGAATAAGGCTCAGAGGGTCCTTGAGCAATTTTTGAAATTTTTGTTTCAGCATTTGAAATAGGTAGAGCCTTCCAAGCCTGAACGGCTGCTGTAGCTATCTGAGCATAGACCCCAGGATCATAATTAATTTGCTGATTTATGATAGCATATTGTCCCGAGCCTGTTAACATTTCAAGGTTACGCCGTGGGAAGCCGGCGTCTTGATTGACTCGGGTTAGCTCGAGACACCTCTCTTGATTTTCACTTTTCCACAACAAAAAATCCCCTCCGGACAACACAGCCCTGCAAAGCTGTTGCCAGTCATTAGGTGTCAGCTGATTGGAAGAGAAAGACTCGAAGAGAGTCAATGTAAAGGGGGCATGGGTTCTGTAATTAGTAACTGCCTCCTTTAGTTGTTTAATATCCTTAAAGGCTAAAGGAACATGCACTCTGGCCAGCTGTCCATTGGCATCCAGGTTTTCAATTACTGGAAAAGTTTGGGCCGTCTTAGGCTGCCACTGAACACCCCCCCACCTTCTGAGGTTGTCCTCATGCCAATCGGGGTTATAAGGAGGGAGCGCAGCAGCCATCGGGGCCATAGGTGCTTTAAATCTTGACTTTCTCATTCGACCCTCCAGTTTCTCTATCTCCCTTTCCAGTTCTTCCTCCTGCCAGCTGTTACCATGGAGCCCAGTTAGTAACTCCCTTATCTTAGAAATGTAGTCAGCACTGTGAAGCCCAGCTCAAGGCCAGAGGCCTTGTTTACATATTTTTGTGGAAAACTAGTAAGGGAGTGTCCAGTGCCTGGAGTGCTGATTTTTTCAGACAGTAGCCAAATAAAACAGGGCAACATGAAAATAGGAAGTTTATCTACATTAAACTTTTTTGTAGAGATTCTTTTGCTGAAAGTCCTAAAATAAGCCATGGTGAATATTCTGGAGAAGGTCAGTTAAGACTTTTCTGTGGGCCTGGTAGGGGAAGGGGGAAGATGAGAAGGCAGGGTTGAGAGCAGCTAGGGTGGATCTAAGAATGAAGAAGGAGATGTGAAAGAATAATGGGAAAGGGGTAAGGACTCTGCCATTTGCTCTTCCTGGACCTGATTAAGGGCCTGTTCGAATTCAGCAAGCTGCTCCTTAATCTTTACTTTATCAGTTAAAAAAGCATCCTTTACCAATCTCCATAGAGAGAAAGTAGCAATCGGGAATCTATCTGGACCTTGGTCCCTCAACAACTTTTGGGGATCCTGCTTTACCAAATCCCAATCACTGTTATTAAGAAAGCCTCCTGTCAGAAACCAAGGACAAGCCTGGGCTATAGCTTCAACGAATTCGGTTGCTGTCTTGGTTTTTATTCCTGTTCCTTGTTTGCTTAACAGTTCTTTAACTTCGTTGGCCAGACGAAGTTTTGCTGTTGAGTTACCCATGGTACGTACCCTGTCTCTTCAAATTATCTTTATATCAATCCTCCCCCTTCTCCCTTAGAAGGTGAGCCTCGTCCGCTTACCTCTGCTTTCCGGATCTCGGTGGAACCTCCAGATGCCGCGTCCGGCTAACGGGAACCGAGTCCGGCGAGAGACGTCGAGGTTAAAAAATAAAAAAAAAAAATCACAGGACACCAAGGTTCTTCATCCAGGAGGAGGCATGTGTGCCGTTTATTATCCAAGTTTTTTCCCTTATATACTTTCTATAACTGCAGTGGAAATTTAGCCAAAACAGGGGAGGAATAACACCTGCTACTCTTGGGTTACCGTGACCGTCCCTTATCAGAAAGCTCCGAGAAGGCCAAGATGTTCCCAAAAAGGCACATATGTCTGAGGCAGATAAACATGAAACCGCAAGCCTACATCACAACCCTGTGAGCTGGCCACTTTGACATGCAGAACAAGAAACTCGGGGCTGAGCCCCAGGGGCCAGGGAAGGCCTGCCACCAGCAAGGAGACATATTTCAAAGACCTTCTAATAAGTGTCATTATTGTGATCTTTGCCAGGCTTCATCACTGACTGCAATCCTTTACTGAATTAACCTCTGGGACTCTCCTGATAACCACATATATGATTACAGCCTATGTAGCCAATGGAACCCTCAACCTTTTTTCTATTTTATTTTTCAGTCTTATAGAGACAGCATTATACATATGATCATAAGACCAATGACTGATTAGCATATAATATTTATTATATAAAATTAATTTAAGGATGCCATAGGTATTATGATTTTCTCTTTTTTTATTTTTATTTTTTTTAATATTTATTTTTTAGTTCTCGGCGGACACAACATCTTTGTTTGTATGTGGTGCTGAGGATCGAACCCGGGCCGCACGCATGCCAGGCGAGCACGCTACCGCTTGAGCCACATCCCCAGCCCCATGATTTTCTCTTATTTTGTCTTTTATAATAAGTTATTTCATGGTTCTGCACACTTACTTTTTCCATAGGATTACTCCCCAACATAAATTGGACATCCTAATTGATTCTGAATGTGTGTTTCAACACCTTAGAAATAAGACTTATACACATGTGTAAAGTACTAAAAAAATGGGACAGAAGGTACAAGCTTTGCTATGACACTTTATTTCCACTTTCAAACAAATCAGTAGTTCCACAGGACAGAGGAATTTTAAAATCCATTCTGAATAATGATCATAAGCATCTGTATCATACATGTAAAAATAATTCACAAGACCTCAAAAATTATTCAGAGGGGATGTCACTAAGTTCCCATAAGGCTTTGGTGCTTTAGTTTTTCATCTTTAAATGTGATCATTGACAGTCATTTTTATTTTTCTTTCTACTTTAGGCCACTTGCAAATCTAATGTTTTGTACTCCCATAAATCAGTTGCACTTCATTTGACGAAATTACTGAGATTTCTTCAAGTGTCATTCTCCCTCTGTTTACTTTTCATTCACACCGGTCTTCTTTCCTCTCACTGTATGCCCCTTTTCTATCTTAGCACTCTGTTTCTTGTGGAGAAGATAAATTTGTCCTTCTTTCCTTCTTCTAGGAAACACTTCAGGTCAGACCTATTGTAAGACCCAAAAGCCTGCCCAGGCTCCAGGAAAAGTCATATTCTTTTCACTAGACTGTGAACTTTATCAACTCAAAGAAAATGGCTCTCTGGCTCTTCCTAATCTTCTACATGTGCAGCACAGAGGTTTATGAATATTAAATAACATGAGTACAGATCTTCTAAAGAAATTATATTTTGCTTGGGTAACTTAATGCTGTGTACAAAAGAGTTTTACCTTCTCCTTCTCACTCACTATAAGAGTCTGGGGTGGGGTGGAAGTCCTTGACAATAGAATCCTTTCTGAAAGCCTTCTATAAATGCCAAAACTAGAAACACAGTTATGAAGTCCCTTAAGTCTATCAATACAAAAAGGGAGATAGTCACTTCTTGCTACTGGTGTTGATGGAGCCAGAGGCTGGGACTTCTGTGCTCTGCAGCTTCCTGTTTCCAGAAGTTACCCTACAGTATTCCTAGGTAGCTATAAGGTTTCAAACATCTTTTAATAAATCCATTTTATTTCAAACTAGGTAGACTATTCCATTGTCAGCAAATAAAAAAACATACATCTCATTTTAAAGAAATCTTCCATCTGATGCCTCTGTATACCAAAAGATCTATGCTTAGTTCTACTTATGGTGGATTCTAGAAACACCTTTGTTGTTGATGACTATAATAAGAAACATTTGCCAAAACACAAGGAAATACATTGTCTTAAAAAAAAAAAGGAGATAGTGTAGGTTTCAGGAAACCCCCTTCGAGCACTGGCTATCTATCCATTCTCCCCGCTTCCACCACCACCTCTCCTGGGTCCCACACTCTGTCACAAAGTTAAGCAAAATCCTTACATGGAAATGCAGAGAGAAAATTTTGTGAATGGCAAATTCCTTTGGGCCTCCCCTGAATACTAAAATTACAATGCTGAGAATATAAACATTCAGGCCCCTTTTTACCTGTCAACAGGGAAACTCTATGCTGGAAATTTTCTTAGATTAAGTAGATACTTTCTAAACTTTCTTCCAATAAACAGGACTAGAAAGATCCCCTGATTCTTAGGTTTCTTATTTTAAATAAAATAAGTTGAGTTGGATGAGGTGGCAGATGAGTGTAATCCCAGTAACTGGAAGCTGAGGCAGGAGAATTGCAAGTTGAAGGGCAGCCTCGGCAACATAGCAAGATTCTGTCTCAAAATAAGAAAGAAAAAGGGCTGCATGTAGCTTAGTGGAAAAGTGTCCCAGGTGCAACCCGTAAGACAAAACAAAGCAAAACATATTATTAACATTGTTATATATTCATCTATATTTGCCTCCAGTAAATTGAATTGTAAGTCCAGTAAACACACTCATTTGAGAAATAGATTACCAGATCAGCTACTCTGCCTGGCTGAATGGGGCTATCTTAAGGGCTTTAAGTCTCCCTCTAATGATGCCAACAATTGTTCATTTGCTTTTGACATATCTAATGCTGATTATGTTCTTTTTGAATAAATATCTGTGATGTTAATTATCACATAGCACTACATCAACTATGAATATCACTTAATATATGCAAATGTAAGTTTTCACTTATTTGATTGCAGTGCTAGCACTGTTCATGCATGATTAGTTCAATCCATAGCTTAGATCATAACAGTCATTATTAGACATAAGGGGGACTATATCAATAACTGTTTTTACATTTTCTTAATTAGTTTTTCGGTCAATCTTTCTACATAGTAAAAATTTTGCATAATTATAATTCATTCATTCATAAAAATGACCACAAGCATTGTTTGTTACCTGTTTGTAATAAACAAGCCACTGGTACAGGGATACAAGATTAATAAAGCATAGAACTGGCCTCAGTCATTCACAGGTTAGCAAGGGAAACAAATATTGTTTTAGTAAGTTTTCATTTTTCTGTGTCCAAAAGACCTGTAAAGAACAACTTTCAGAATGTTCAGTCCATGGTGGGCTGACTCTACAACTATGGGTCAAAGTAGAGATAGATGATCATGGTGGAATGCTGTGGCAGAGGAAAACAGTTCTGGACATGGCAACCAGGAAGCAGAGAGCAAACTCTGCTCATCACAGACAAAATATAAAGCCTAAAGGCATCCTCCACTGATGTATATCTTCCAAGCCACACCCTACCTGCCAGTTACCATCCTATTAATCCAGTTAAGTAGATTAATTCACCATTAGGTGGTGGTTCTCATAATCTGATCCATCTCACCTCTGAACATACTCGAATTGTCTCACACATGAGCTTTTGTGAAATACCACATATCCAAACCATAACAAATCCAAAACAAATCATTACAATGGGCTTAGTAGATTTGCTAATGTCAGAAAGCATAAATTTCTAGAAAGGAAGGTGGAGGCGATTATTCAACCCCACCAGGAAGAAGAATGGGATAGGCTTCACTGAGTCTCATTTAAGTTGAATCTTAAAATCTGGAAAATTGAAAATCCAAGAAATCAAGATAGACAGACCACATCAGAACAAGAGGAATAAAAGATTCTCAAAGACAGAGAAATGTTAAAGAAACTGACCTATACAGGAACCTGCTGTTAATCTAGAAGAACATAGGTGCAGGGTTCATGCTGTGGTGAAAAAATAATGCTCAAAAGATCATCTAGGAGCAGAGCTGAATATTTATCTTTTGAACAATAAGGTATTATTGAAGATCTTAAATAGATAATTTTTATGTCAGATTTTATAAGTGGAATTCTCTTTCATTTTTACTTAATATGATAATTGCTAATAATTCTTATCATTACATAATATATTTAATTTCAAATGCATCAGCTATATGATATTCCATTTGGTGAGCAATTAACCTATCTATTTACCTAATTCATATTAATTTTTCATTTGTTTGTATTTTAGATAGCAAAATAATTTTAAATATTACACTTAAAAATTTTCTCTTTCCAGAAGTGAATGTTTTGTTCAAAATGTAAGAACATTTTTATGACTCAATATGTGCTGCTTCTCAGTTTACAATTTTGGCCAGCTAGAACCCAACATGACCAGTTATAGACTCAATGTTTTGAGGAATGTGCATTACTAATTTAAGTGGTAGATAATTTGTCTAAGAGAATTTGGGGGGAATTTATGTCTTCATGACATCTCTTTTGTCATGAGAATAAAAAAATCTTATATAGAATCAGAAGGAAAAAGGCAATTTAATAGACAAGGTTACTATATTTAACAAAATCCAAAACTAGACACAGTTCAATTTGAATTTCAGAGAAGCAACAAGAATTTTCTTGTTTGTTTAAGTATTTTCCCTGCAACATATTTCACATAAGTGAAATCACTGTTGTCAATAGATATAACCAACTTTTAATTGTGATGGTGAAAAATTGCCTTTTTCAGAGATGATACAAATTTTTACTCCATGAATTGAGACATGCTTAAAGTTTTTACTTTTCTTGTTTTTACTTTTTAAAGTTATTTGTTGCTCATATGAATTTTAAAGATAGCTGAGCATCCTGTATTTTATGGGAACTCCAATTGTGACAACTTCTCAAACCTGTTTTAATTGCATATCCTTCCCTTGCTCTACACACACACACACACACACACACACACACACACACACTCACACTGATATCAATAACCATCCATATCCATCAGTGAAAAAAAATCTGAGCTCTAATGAGCACCACTGCTCTAACATTCCCTCAAGATGATTTAACACATGAGCTCTTTGCTTTTAACAACCTTCATTATCTGTTCCCACTTGCAGAGGAATATCTCCTTTACTAGAAATGTTGCTTCATGCCAACTCGAAAAGAAGTGCCTAATATAAATTTCATATGGGGGAAATCTGTGTTCTCCACCTTCCTACCTGCATATGTTTGACAATAATTAACAGAAGCACCTAGGAAAAAAATGCTCATAGCACAGGGTGAGCTTGAGAAATGGCTTCACAGCCATTTTCAAACTTTGGTTCTATTTCCTCTTTTGATAGCCCCCTGTTCTTCTGATTCCCAGGGTTCAATGTATCTCCCATGTCCAGAGTGTGTGTGATGGTCAGGATCACAGGGCCATTTAAAGTGCTGTGATAAAAAATAAATAAATAAGTACTGCAGTATTAGAATTGTTTTTTTCTACTGTACACTTTATATATGGCTTCACTTAAATCTTAGTGTAGTTAGGACATCTTTACTATTATTGACTAATTTTTTCTTATTTCAGAACTTTTATTATTTTAAAATACATATACCTTTTTGTGGGTAATATTTTAAATATTTAATGGTACAAAATTGCACACACATATACAAGATTTTCTTTCTTCCCTGACTTGATGACCCAAAAATTCAGAGTCCCAAAGTCCACCTATTTAAGTCATTTTATGTATTTTAAATATATATATATATATATATATATATGTGTGTTAATTGCTTCTTCCACAAAAATTTTAGCATATTTAATACTCTTCTTACCTTTATTTTTCCACTTCAATACATCTAATTTATTCTTTCTAAAATTTGCCTGATATTCCATTTAATGAATAGAGGCAAAATTATTTCAATAATTGCTATTAATATGGCTTTAGGTTATCTGCAATATTTTGCTATTACAAGTAGTGCATGAATGAACATTCATAACTAAAGTAATTGCATACATTAGTAATTTTTCTGTAGCAAAAACACACAGAAGTGTAATTTCTGGGTTGTCAATGAATATAGCCACTTTTGGCTCTCATATATATTGAAAAATTGCCTTTCAGAGTACAAATAAGTACACCAATGAGCAATGCATTAAAATTATTAGATTCCCTGTATTTCCTTTTTTTCCCAACTCACTCTACTATCAAATATAATCCTAATCAATCTCATAGGCACACTTATTTAACAGATATTTAAAAAAAATATTTAGACACAGTATGAGGCATCTTAGTTTGAAAATATATTTATTTAAAGACTATTCCTACCACAAATTTATTCATATCATTTGTCCATTTTTCAATTGGTGAGATACACTTATTTAATAATTTTAGATATTCATATGAAATTATCACTTTGCTTAAGAATCATTTTGTAATACTAATATTATTTAATAATAATATTTTCAAATAAATAATTGATTGAACTAGTTGTTCAGTTTCTGCTAAATTTATTAACCTTGGTTATTTGATTATAATTTAGTGGGGGGGCAGTGAGGGTGAGGATAGGTACCATCCCAGGGCCTTACCCATGTTAGGCCAGTGCTCCACCTCTGACCTTAAACACTAGCCCTCTTGTGTTTCTTTTCATGAATTTGCAATGCAGAAAAAAAATTTTATGTAGTTTAGCTTGCAGTATTTAAATTTATGACTTCTGCCCTGCTTAAACAGAGACATGAGGTGGGAGGGAAAGGGAGAGAAAAGGGAAATTGCATGGAAATGGAAGGAGACCCTCATTGTTATACAAAATTACATATAAGAGGTTGTGAGGGGAATGGGAAAAAAAAAACAAGGAGAGAAATGAATTACAGTAGATGGGGTAGAGAGAGAAGATGGGAGGGGATGGGAGGGGGGATAGTAGAGGATAGGAAAGGTAGCAGAATACAACAGTTACTAATATGGCATTATGTAAAAATGTGGATGTGTAACCGATGTGATTCTGCAATCTGTATTTGGGGTAAAAATGGGAGTTCATAACCCTCTTGAATCTAATGTATGAAATATGATATGTCAAGAACTTTGCAATGTTTTGAACAAACAATAAAAAAATTAAGTAAAAAAATAAAATTTAAAAAAAATTATGACTTCTGGAGTTTGTGTTGTATTATACCTAGAAAAACCTTCTTGATTTTTTTCATTAAAAAAAATTTCTCCTTTTCCTATAGTACTTTTAGTTTCCCTTTTACATTTAAATTTCGATGTATTTGAAGTTTTGCAAATGTTGTAAGGGAGAGACTCAAATTTAGTTTTTTGTACTTGGCTACCTCAATTAGCATTTGACACATCATCTTTTCTCCCTATTCTGTGGCATTATAATGTGCTGCTTAACCCACTTGATTAATATTTTATTTTCCTTTTTTCCCCATCAATATTGTTTGTTTCATGAAAATAATTTATAAAATTGACCTTTCCTTTCTATCCCTGGACCCATTAATCATGATCTATCCTTTACAAATTTGGCAGAATACCCACAAAAATCCTCTAGGTCATGCCATTTGTTAGGAGGTAGTTTCTCATAGCTTTCTGTTTGTTCTATGGAAATTCATTGGCTAAAGTTATTTTTCTTTTCTTTTTTAGATCTTTATTGTGCTCATGTATACTTCCTTAGAAGAATCATTTATTATATCCAAGCTTTCAAGTGTATTTCCAAAAAGCTTAGTGAAATAGCTTTTACTGTTGTTCAGCTTTCTTATATATAAGGGATTATTTGTCCACTCTGAGTTCTTATTTTGTACATTAGTGATTTCCCGTTATTTCCTGCATGAAATTAGCTATTTGCATGACAGATTTGTTTTTGTCATTACGCTTCCCCAAAGTCAAGCTGAGATTTATTTATGAGTTGATAGATATTTCTTTTATCTTTCAAATTACTGTTTCTTCTTTAGTATTCATTACCATTTCTGTTTTAAATACATTTGTTTCTTTTCCAACTTTGTTAACCTAGTTTCCCTTTTTCATTACTGTTAATATATTTACCTGGCAATTTTTCATTTGAATGTTCTTTTAGTTTTATATTATTTTAGTTTGTAACATTTGTTTTGGGGCATTTGGCTTTTCATTTCATCTTTGGTTTAGCTGAAATGTTGTTATTAATTTCCAATTTTGCTGGATTATGCTCATATATTTTACCTGTATTATTTCTTTTCTTTCTTTATAATCATTATATAAGTGATGAATAGGTGAAATGTGGGGGATTTTTAGGGAGCAAAACTATTTTACATGAACTGTAATAGGGAATATAAGTCATTTTTATGTTGGTTATTATATGGCTTGATTTATTATCAGTTTTTGTGAATATGTTGCATTTACAATATGTATTTTTAAATAAAATGTAGTTTTTATATTATATTTTATTCATGTACCTTGATTGCATAATTTGTAATTTATGTTAATTTTTCTGTATATGTGTTTGTTTTATATCCACTTGATCTATCATGGACTACAATGAATTGATGTATCTTAGGAATAATATAATTATACTACCTCTTCTATAATTTTCATGTTAAATAATTTTATGCTGTTTGGTGTGCAAAGATTGAGATCTTCACTGTATTATATGGCATACCATTAGATAATTCATATTTGTTGTGTTTGATTCTTTACTACTGATTCCACATGATCCTACTTTCCTTTTGTTTTCATATGCTTGAGATGTCCTTGACAATTTTTTTTTCTTTTCAACTTGTCTTGGGTTTCTTGTCAGATTACTTAAAAATAACTAGTAACTTATATTTACTTAATAAGTTAATAGTGTGTCTTATTTCAATTTCTATTACCATTATGGAATACCTGAAACTGGATTATTTATAAAGAAAAGAGGTTTATTTGGCTCATGGTTTTGGAGACTGGGGATTTTAACCTTAAAAGGCAGTGTCTGGTGAGGGCCGTGAGCTGCTTTAATTCATAGTGGACAGCAGAAGGGCAAGAGTGGGCCATGCAGAAAAAAGAAAAGGTAGCCAAATCCTGTAATGGCCAAACCATTCTTATGAGAAAGACATTAATCTATTGTGGTGTCTCTGAGCCTGGCTCAAACACAGCCCACTGACCCCCAGTCTCAAATACTGCTACAGTGGCAATTAAATTTCAACATGTTTCAGAAAAGATAAAATATATTCAAACTACAGCAGAGTGTTTTTCTTTAAATCACTGTACTTAGTCTGCTTTTGTTTACTGCTAAAATATATCTATTTGGAATTTGTCCTGTCAACATACTTTATTGTTCTTTTTAAAATTAATTTTCAGACATTGATTTTAGGGTCTACATAATCTTTGTTCTCTCTGTGTGTTTCTTCACATATAGAATTAAAAATAAAATTTTCACTACTTTTCAGTATAGAAACATAAATCTTCTTTTAAAAGCCTTTAAATTTAGAGGAAAAGCACATTTGCAAAAGAAATTTAATTTAAAAAAGTTGAATTGAAATACGATATTTTCCTAGTTATCTTGTTTATTTTCCTATAATGTTTAATACAGCCACTACTCACTCCAACTGAAAAAAATCTATTTGGTCCTAAATTAGACTTAAGTAGCTGAGAGTTAACCAACCACACCTTATCATGGAATTCTAGAGGTTCTTATGATCCAACAGCTTTCTTTCTTTTCTTTTCTTTTTTTTTTCTCTTTGCTAAAAATTGCATGTCTAGGTGCTTAATCAAAGCATTTTGGTTTTTCTTCTCCTCCTTTTGCCAATTGTCTCAGAATGACTCTGTAACTCATTTAAAACACTTTTCTTATTTAACTACTTTCCAGTTTCTTTGGAGACTGACTTCTTTATTCTGCATTAGCTAAAAGAGAGAAATGTTTGTTTCACTATAACTTCTTATTAATTTCAGCAGACTAAAGTTAGAAATGAGATTTTAGAGATTTTAATATATTTTATAAATATTTATAGACCCAAAGAAACATCTGATTTTAAATAAGAACATGGTAGATTAGTGCCACTGGGCTGAATTGAGATGTTTCTTGCTTGAATTATCCATATCATTAATTCCATTCTTTAGATTTCCCCTTCAGTTAACAGAGTAGGCACAGTCATATTATTTACTGATAAAAATTATAATAGGCATGTAGAAATAATAATGTCTTTTGCCTAAATCTCAGTGTACATTTTGTTTCTGCCAACTCTTTGAAAGGTTAGATATTGCTCTCAGGATTTGTCCTTCTGGGAATAGAAAGACAACTTTCATAAAAATTCTCTTTGAAGGCTGGCTGTCTGGTTTTCTCCATGCTGATGGATATTTGATCACAAAAATCAACCTTTGAAAACATCATCACAATCTTCATGGCTTTCCAATATATGTTGTCATTTTCCAGTTTTGTAAAAATAATTTTTTTAATGAGGTAGAAATTCAGACAAATATAATAATTATTGTTAAAATTTGTTAACATAATTAATGATGAAAGAAGTTCAAACCTGTATGGGAAATTTTGAAGAACATATTTTACAGTTATTTTCAGATTTCAGATCTACATTTTCCTTTAAGTTGTGAGACTATTTCACAACTATTTCAAAGTTGTGAGACTATTTTATAGATGATTGCCTTATGCAAACTTTTATAAAAACAAGAATAAATGAGAAGTAATTCAAAATGATAGCAAAACTGGCCCAAACCATAAACAGTATTTAAAAACAGATGTGGATCAAACTACTGCAAGCAGCATATTATTTTATTTAACTGTAATTTAAATTATGACTCAGTTCATAATTATTATTACAAAATTATAGTCATGTAGAATAAAATAGCAAATGGAGAGAATTAGTTTCCTAATATATACAAGATATGTTCAAATTATTAGAATCAGTAAAAAAAAGGTTGAATAATCTGATGGAAATATGAACAATAAAATCCAGCAATTCATACATTAGCATTTAAAATAATCTCTTAAGTGTGTTTCATCATTAGTTTAGAAAATTGTGAGTATTTTTGTATGTGAATGCATATAAAATATGTGTTCAAATTATTTTTAAATGCAAAAACGAGAAGCTAAAAGAATCATAATAATGTTAATTTCTGATATGAAGTACTGGAACATTTATGTTGAGGCATAAATAAATAATCAAAAAAGGTGGTAGTATCTACTTATTAAGTTTATTGTTAGGTTCATTAATATTTATTTCATTATTTGGGTTTATAGCTTATATATTTATCATGCATATTTTTAAATACCTTCATATTTTAGGAAGCAAATCCATACTGAAAAGAAAAAAGATAATTCTCCGAATATTAAATTCTATACTTATTAAAAAATACAAATATGTAATTCTATGCAATGCTAATTTAATACTTCAATTTACAATGGCAATTAGTAATCAGAATGGAACAATACAAATCTAACAGACTTGTTCAAACTTGCTTAACTATGTCCTGTTTACCTAAATGGATCAGTAGTGGTCGGATAACGACAGTTGATAAGAAAAATTTTAAGAAGTTCTGTATTTTAAGAAGTTCTATAGGATATTATATGATTGACACACTAAATGATATTCATGAGATTCTTCAAGTAGGAAAGAATTTAGCATAATTGAGCACTAGTTAGGATAATGTGTCATTTGAAACATCTTGTTTGTATCCCTCCTAATTAACACTGACATTCATTTTACTTAGTATCTTTTGCTCCAGAATAACAGGAAAACATACACACAAGAATAAAATCCAACATTTTTAAGGAATTATAGAAGTGAACTTCTTCAACTCACTACCAATACCTGAGTGTCTCCATCCCCAAAACTATACACCTTTAGTGATGATCAGCCAATCACCTCCCTGGCAATGGCATTCCATTGCATATACACGAGAATCTGAATCTAGGCCAAATTCTTTGACTGAATCACAGTCTATGAAGATCTAAGTTTTTGTGGGTTTTTTGGCAACTTTTGAAAGATATGTTTTACTTTTCTTAGACTGGGTAAAAATAAAATTGATACCATACATATATTTTTATGAACAATTGATTTAAAAAATATAGCCCAGAATTGTACTTTATTCATGATCCAGATATATAAACAGCTGCTTCTCTGGCCTTCTTGCTCTGTTACAAGGCTGCTGCCTCTGTAGTCAGTATAACTCTGATGGTTTTTATTTCCTACATGGTCAACTACCAATCTCAATGTCAGGACGTTTTCTCTCCTCATTGTGTACAACTACAACTGATGACTTTTAACATCTCTGCAAGTTCGAAACAGAGGATTACATAAAAAAAAAATAAAGAAAAAAAAAAGCTTTGTAAAATATTAGTTGAGAGTTTTGAGATCACTTGACCCCAAAATCTACCATCTTAACTACTGGAATAATTGTCTCCTGAGGCATAGAAAGGAGTAAAGGCAAAGTTTGAAGTTATGTTTTTATCTCAGATATTTTGTGGATGTTGTTCAAATTCAGCTGTAAAAAAGACACTTTCCTTGAATTTCTCAAATTCATTTCCTTAAAAATATTTCCAGGTGGGCTGGGGATGTGCCTCAAGCGGTAGCCTGCTCGCCTGGCATGTGTGCCTCCCGGGTTTGATCCTCAGCACCACATACAAACAAAGATGTTGTGTCTGCCAATAACTAAAAAAAATAATAATAATAAAAGAAATATTAAAATTCTCTATCTCTGACTCTCTCTTTAAAAAAAAAATATTTCCAGGTCATTTCATTAGTGGGGAAGTATACTGACCTTTCTAAAAGAAGCAGCAAATTCCTTTACTAAAGACCTAAAAATTGAAGGGGTGGAAGTACTCTCTGAAGATCTGATGGAGAGAAAATCTAGGCTGTGAAATTCATTTTAGGATTGGTGATATTTTTCTGTAATTTGTAGCAAAGTTTATGAAAATAAGTAAATTTTATTCTCTGACAGTGCTGATGTCTAATTCTTTTGACTCAATTCTATAAATTAATACAGAAAAGGGATTTAGAAGCATGGACATGGTTAGTGTTATAGCTGAAAGTGCTCTTGGGCATCCTCTAAGCTACAACCTTTACCTAAAAAAAAAAAAAAAAAAAAAAATTGGGACCCAGAGAGATGTGTTTGCGGAAGCCATAAAGTATAAAATCTGGGCTTTTGGATTTTCGTTTTTGCATTGATAACTCACTTTTATTGCTTTTCATTTATAGTGCCAACAAGATTAGAGAAATTTCTAATCTTAACAATGTATACATTACTGGCAATTACAAGGACATAGGATTATTATTGTGCAGGATGTATAACTATTTGTAAAGATTATGAAGGATCCTCCCTACAATGTGTAATGTGTTTTGTCAAGGTACATCAACATTCCCACCCATACTGCTTCTCAACTGAGCTGCCTAGGAATGGTAATGTGACTTTTGAAGGAAGCAAATCAGTCTTTTTAGAACCGTATCTAGTTTCATAAGTTGGAAAATTGTTTTGAAGTTTACAATTCCCCTTTGAATAGTGATGATGTCTAGGTTAGTGAAGATTAAATTGCAGCATTAAAAACTGTAAGTGGTTTCAAGTCCTTGGAGGCTGAGCTCTGGACCTCCAGCTGCAGATGGCTATAGTTGTTTTTTTTTTTATTATACTCTCAAGATCTTAATGGAAATGTAATGATTTGGAGAATATTAAACTATCTTTGTTGTTTTAAAATAAAACCATCTAAGTCACTTTCTTCCCCATTTCATTCCCAACCTTCTTTCATCCTGTAAGAATAATATGGAACTAGGTGGGAATAGACAAATATGACATATTTATCCAAGATATGGTACAATATTGTTTAAGTGTTCAGCCTTTGCTAGCTCTTTGAGATAAACCCAATGAAAAGTATACAGTAAGCATGCATAAAAGCTTTTGCAGAGAGTTTCAATATTGTTCAGCTTTTGCAGAGAGTTTCAATGTTGAGTGAGGCATTATCTGTGTCTTATCCTATCTCAGAAAACATATTTTATCCCATCAATCTCTGTGTTCTAAAGAATGCTACAATAACGAAAGCACCCTTTAGCTCATAAGTCTCTGCTCAGTGTAGGATCAGATAGGGAAAGAATTTACATGTGGTTTCTTTAAGTTCTTTTTTCCCCACATAGGTGAAGTTTGAAATGACCTGGAAATTACAGAGGGATGGTTTTGTACTTTATTTTCCTGTAGACATTTCAACAGATCTAGCATTTTATTTTGTCTTATCTGGTCATGGTAAGAATGAAATGGAAGGTGTTTTTTTTTTTTTTTTAGCTAAACTTCTAATAGTATTTGTTGCCATTAATAATACCTAATCTAATAGGGGATCCCATGGAAGGATGAAGTCTTTAACATTTTAATCCCTGCATTGTTGTAACACCAGATGAAAGTGAATTTATGTGCTGATGCTGTACCATTCAGAGGGAAACTGTGAAGCAAAGAGAGTAACCATTGGCCCAGTGGTGACCCATTGTGTACTGGTCCTTTTTTTCTTTTGGGGATACCAGGGATTGAACTCAAGGGCACTCGGCCACTGAGCCACATCCCCAGCCCTATTTTGTATTTTATTTAGAGACAGAGTCTCACTGAGTTGCATAGCACCTTGGTTTTGCTGAGACTAGCTTTGAACTTGTGATCCTCCTGGCTCAGCCTGCTGAGCTGCTGGGATTACAGGCATGTGCCACCATGCCCTGCTGGGAGTGGCTTTTGTAGAGCAGAACATCTCAGCAAAAGCCACCTTGAACTACTGTGTTCAGTAAAATCAGCTGAAATATGTTAGGGTATTTTAGTTTCTCACTTGTATTTAGGAACATATTGAAATAGAAATGAGACTCACCTTTATTATACCCCATGATTATTCCCCACATTGAAATGTGATTTCTACGTAGATAAACCAAAAACAATAGCCCAGCTTGAACTTTCCTTCACACTTCTACTGAGTTATTCACCTAGATGTTATGAAATCACCTCTGCTGTCCCCAAACCCTTCTCTCCAGTAACCCAGATATTTTCCTTTAGCTCTCTAGTTCTGTTGGTAACATTCAGTACCTGATGCTAATGACTTTCAAGATTTTTAAAACTACTTTTATATCTTATATCCAGTCTAACTTTTGCATTCCAACCATTGCAATAATATCCCAACCCTTTCCGAATGCTCATATGTAACACCATCCTGCTATCTATGTATTTAATAACATGGTTTCGAAAGGAAATATTTAAAAGCGTTCACTGCCAAATAAATTAAGTCAAAGTAATTTTTTAACAAAAATTGATGATATGTCCTCAGTTGTCTAAAGCAGACATAAGTATGTCATGCTCAATGACTGCAACGTCATCACAACTGTCTGTAGTGCTGTAGTTTTACTTTTGATCTTCCTTCAGTGAATTTTAAGAAAAGCTGAATCTCCAAGCAGAGTCCCAGGTGACTAACTGCACCTCACTTAAAAATGGAATCTGATAGCCATTCGCTGACTTGGGGTCACATGTCCTCTGTGTTACTGAAAGAACAACAAACTCGCAGGCCTTGCTCAGCAGGTTCCTGTTTGAGTGGTCAAGATAAACAGCTTATTTTGCCACTCAGACTGGACCAGTGATCTTCCATCTACCACCAACTAATCAGGACTGAACTTCCCACAAGCCTGCATCCTCTCATTTGCATCGCCCACCAAAGTGGGAATCTGGGCAGGCGCTTTCTTTACAAAGATCAGGCCTCTCTTTGTCCCTCTGAAGAGCATTTTCTTTTTGTGTAGAAGTCTGTGTCCTCCGATTTTAAAACTTATTACAATAAAGCCTTCCTTTTTACATTAAATTGTTTCCTAGTATATTTTTGCTGACACCTCTAGTCAGAGTACCCTCTAGTCATAATCGACTCCTTATTGAAAAATCTTCCTGTCAAAACTTCTACCCAAACATCAAGGCAAAGACTATGTCTTTTTCTTGCATGAAACTCTTGAGGTTTCCTAGATGAAAGTAAACACTATTTTCTTCATCTTTTAAGTGGTTTTTCCTGCACTACAGTGCAAATTTATTTGAATTTACTTTGTTATAATTCTTGGGAGGGATACTATCTTTTCTATAAGACAGAAAGTCCAAGAGGAAAAATAATGTTTCATTTAATGTTTAGTATTCATTGGGGAAGCTATTTCTATCAACCATCTCTATTTCTCAACTTTATGAAGTTTTAATTCAAGTACAGTAAAGTACCTTATACATATGTGTATATGTGCATCAACATCAAGACAAGGGACATTTCTATGACCCTCTCGTCTCAATATTTCTTTATTTTTCTTTATATTCTATTTCTTCCTCGACCCCAATTCTAGGTAGCAATGTGCTTTCAGGCAAAATGATGTCTCCAAATTGTTTTAACAAAAGTCATATAATGCAAAATCTATTTTTACCTATCTTTACCTCAGCATAATACATTTGACATTCATCCATGTACTGTGTGTAGCAACAGTTCATTTCTTTTTATTATTTAGTAATATTTCATCTTATGAATATACACAATTTGTTCCTATTTTCCCGTGATCATGTGGGTTGTTTCCAGTTTGGGCTTCCCATGAATGTTATCAGAATATCTATGTAAAATACATGCATTTTCATTTCTGTTGAGGGAATACCTAGGAGATGAAGAGCTGAAGCACTTGATATGGGTGCTTAGCATTTTAAGAAAATTCTGAATTGTTTTCCAAGATAGTTGCTATCTTTATAAATTTCCTTCAGCAGTGTATGAAAATTTCAGTTGCACAATTTTCTTATATTTGGCTCATCTAATAAGTGGGTAGTGATATTTCAATCTCTGTGTTTATTTATTTATTTATTCAATCAGTGCGTTTAATTTGCATTTACCTGATAAGTAATTTTTTGTATGAGGAAGTCTTAAGAGTTATTAGTGTATTTTGGATACAATCTTTATCTGGATATGTTTACTATGAATTTTTTGATGGTGTTGTTTCTTAAGATTTCATTTGCTATAATTATACACAATAGTGTGATTCATTGTGCTATATTCACAACTGCACTGGCATAATTTGGTCTGTTTTATTCCCTGCACCCCCCCTTCCCTTTTTCTCACCCCTCCCCTAATCATCTGTCACTCTTCTATGGGTCTTTTTTTTTTTAAATTATCTAACTTTTTTTTTGTTTCTACAAGGTTTATTATATGACACAATGCCTGCTGCCCTTCCTCACCATTCCCCTGTGTTTTCATCCCTTTTAGACAATTCTTTTGTTATTTATCTTCAGTTCTCTAAATTGATGTGAATTTTTAAATAATGCCTTATATTCTATTCTTGTGTTTTCCAAGAACAAAATACCTTAGATTAAATGAAGTCCGATTTATCAAGTTTCTGCTTTTTGTTTTGTGCATTTTAAGTTCTATGGGACATAACTCTTCCCCAAGATCTTGATAATTTTTAAAAATATTATCTAGAATTTCTAGTGTTATATATTAAATTTAGGAATGTGATTCATTTAAGTTAATTTGTATTTGTGGTTAAGATAATGTTCTTTAATTTTTTTCCCCATATGGATGTCCAGTTGATCCAGCACCATCTGTTGTGAATACTTTCATCATCCCACTGAGCTATCCTTATATCTTTGGTAGCAATATATTAGCTACATCTATGTAGATCTATTTGCAGATTCTGTATATATGTCTTCAATTTGTATGTTTATCTTTTTCCCAATACCAAATGATCAATTCCTATAGCTTTATAATATGCCTTTAGGTCAGGTCAGGTAAGTTCATCATTTATGTTGATTTTTAAATAATTATATGTAACTGCTTTGATCATATTAAGCCCTTTTACATTTCCACACAAATTTTAGAGTCAGATTGAAAATTCTGCAGAAAAAAATGTGCTAGAATTTTGACAGGAATTGTGCTAATGACATAATTCCTTTTTAGAATAATTGTCCTTTTAACAATATTAAATTTTTGAACCTAGGAATGTCTTACATCTTTCTTCACCATATCTTATTATTTTTGACAGTTTGAGGGATAGAATGCAGGGCTTCATGGTTTCATATAAACACTTACCACTAAGCTGTACCCCCAGTCCTTCCATTTTTTTTTTTTTTTTTACAGATTGTTGCTACCTCTGAGCAATTTATTTTTAGGTTTGGCATAGAAGTCCTTTGATTAAGTTATTTCAAAATATTTTGCATGGTTTTCTACTACTATAAGTTGATTATTTCCTATATTTTATTTCCAAATTTTCTCTTCTATGTATATGAGTATAGCTATTTTTCCAATGTTAACCTTTTATTCTGTGGCCTTGCTATAATAAATTATTTCCAGTATTTGTTCTATATATTTCCTGGGATACCTCATGTAATAGCCTATTTTCAGCACACAGAATTAGTTTCCTTTCTTTTCATTAACTTACTGTAATGACTAATTCTGTAGAGTGATGTTGAATGAATGTGGTGAAAGTAGCATTCTTACTTTGTTCTTACCTCTGGGGAAAAAGTATGGTGTTGGGGAAAGTTTTTTCACACATATTTTTTATCATTCTGAGGAAATTATCTATTGTCCCTAGATCTTAATGAATCAATTATGATTCTTTTCCAAACTTTTCTACCACTTTTGAATTAATCATGTATCCTTTCTTCTTTTTTCTTTGTTAGTATGTTGAGTTTCATTGAATTGAAAATTTGATATTAATTCAACTCTGCAGGTCTTATGATAAACCCTATTTGATCAAGTTTCTGTGTTTTTTTTTTGTGTGTGTAGTTGGACTTAATTTGTTAAGACGTTGGTGAGAATTATTCATTAAAAATATTACTCTGGGGACTGGGGATGTAGCTCAAGCGGTAGTGCGCTCGCCTGGCATGGGTGCGGCCCGGGTTCGATCCTCAGCACCACATATAAATAAAGTTGTTGTGTCTGCCAAAAACTGAAAAATAAATATTAAAAACTTCTCTCTCTCTCTCTCTCTCTTTCTCTCTCTCTCTCTCTTAAAAAAAAATTGGTCTGAATTTCCCTTCTTATAATGTCTTTGTTAGGTTTGGTGTTACGTTTGTGTAGATCTCATAAAATGAGTAGGGGAATGATTCTTTCTATATTTTCACATACATATTTATAAACATATAATATATATGACATATTATATATGTCATATTACATATATGACATATATATATATATATATATATATATATAGGCATTTGTGTTATTTATTCCTTAGATATTTGATATAATTTACCAGTGAAAGCTTATCAGCCTATATTCTTTTTGAACAGAATTTTAATAACAAATTCATGTTTTTAAAAATTTACCTATGACTATTCATTTCTGTTTTTTATTTCGTCTTTTGGGTTTGTTGTACTCTTCAAGAAATTTTTTTCCCTTCTAATAAGATGAATTTGATATCAAGTTTTTCAAGATTCAATAATTGCTGTTTATTCACTGTGGGATCTGTCATAGTAATCCCTTTTCCATTCCTGATATGGATGATTCCAAGTTGAGCTAATGGTTTGTCAATATCACTGATCTTTTTAAAGAATCAATGAATCTCTGATAATCCTCCAAAATGGCTTTTTTGTATTCCCTTTATTTATATTTATTTTTTGATTGTGCTGGGTGTTGAACCCAGGGCCTTGTACATGTGAGGCAAGCACTCTACCAACTGAGCTATTCCCTTTATTTTTGCTCTTTTTTTATGGTCTGTGCAATTTATTCTCTACTCTTTGACTTTATATTATTCTTTAGTTTGTAAATGAAACCTGGGTCATTGGGTTTTTAAAATCTTTCATCTACCTATTGTAAGTATTTAAAAGTATGAGTTTCCTCTTAATCTCACAATAGCTTTGTTATAAAAATTTGATATGTTATATTTTCATTATAATTCCAAATTGCCCTTTGATTTCACGTTTGATTTCTAAATTGATTAGAGACATGCTGTTTGAATCCCATAAATTTAATTTTTCTCATAATATGCTAATTTTCTTTAATTTCTAAATAAATTTTATTGCAAAAAGAGAGTCATTTTAAATATACTTCCCAGTATATGGATCAATCTTGATGAATATACCTTGTACACAAGTGCTAAAGTGATTTTTATAGACCAAACTAGTGTATACTGTTTTTCAGTTCTCCTATCTTTTTACTGTTTTGTTTGTGGTTTTGTCTATTTGTTCTACTAATTGTCAGGAGAGAAATATTAAAATCTTCTGCCATAATTGTGGACCTATTTTTGTTCAATATATGTTGAGACTCTATTATTAGGCAAATACTCATTCATATATAATATACCTTCCTGATGACTTAGCTTCTTTTATTACAAATAGTCCATATTTCTTAGCAGAGGTTTGACCTCAGTCTGTTGTAAGAGATGATAAAAGCTACTGCAATCTTTTTTCTCTCCTCTTTCTTGCATTTTTTTCTGCTCATATATTTTCAATTATTAGTAGAGTTTTAGCATTTCTATTCTTTCTAAAATTGTATCTCTGTCATTTATTGCCTTTTATATGAATGTTTAGACCATTACTATTTAGTACAATAGTTGATAATTTAGATTTAGAAGTGCCACTTTATTAATGTTGTTTGTTCCCTCTGTTTTTTATTTCTCTATTCTAAATTTTCTTTCTTTTGTTATATTAAATATTTTAGGTATCATTTTAATTAATCTGTTGGCTTTCATGCTGTATGTCATTATTCATTCTTTTAGTGGTTGTTCTGTGGATCAATAAACATACTCCTAAATTTTTATTGTCTACTAGATATAAAATGCAGAGACTTATATATAATATAGGTTGTTTTAAAGTTATAGATTTTTATGTGTGATATTTCTAGATAGTGGAAATCACACTAGAGTATTTCATTTTAATATTCATATTTTTTCATTTTTATGAAAAAATGTCTTTTACATTTACTTTATGATTTACCTGTTTGTTGCTTTTCTTTCATTTTTAAAAAATCAAGTTTCTTTTTGAATCATTCCCTTTAGGCTAAATCTTGTACTTTAATATTTCTTATAAGTCCAGATCTGAGGGAAATGTTTTCGAATTTTTTTTTCATTTGAAAATTATAGTTACTTTTTATTTATTATAAAGTGTTAGGTAATAGTTCAGGGACTCCAAGATGACGGAGGCAGGGTATACAAAAATGCCCTTGAAGGACAAGACAGGGAGATGAGTCATTGTATTTCTGTTTATGTAAGTCCAGTTACTATGACAACTCCCACCACTGAGGACTTATTGCCTTTGATAACTAATTCCCACCACAGGTTTGGTATTCTAAAATAACCAATGTAGATAAAGTGAAAATCCCAATGGAAACAAACAGGATAAGGCCTTCACTCAGGTCTGAATTGGAAAGAGAATGCCTCACAGCTCAGCATATAAGACACTAATATCCAGACAGGGCCTTAAGCCTCTCTCTTGGTTGGCCCACTCCACTCTACCTTATGGAGTGCTACTTCCACCTTTACCTTCAATAAATATATACTTTACCTGTCACTTCTTTGCATATCACTCAATTCTTTTTTGGGGGAACCAAGGACCTAGACCCCAACTGGACACCGTGAAGATAATAGAAAGATGTATTGGCTTATTTTTCTTCTAAAGAAAAGTTCTTTTCTTTTAACTTCTTAAACATGCTGTTTCTCATTCTTCTAGCCTTATATATACATGTTTTGTCCAGGCTCTTTTCACTTTTATTAATCTTTTTTTTTTCCTCTTTATTCTTCAAATAGGATAAAAAAAACCTCTACTGATATACTTTCACATGTATTCAGTCCTTTTTCTGTCATTTATGATCTACTGCTGAGCCTATCTTTTGCATTTTTACTTTAGTCATTGTATGTTTGTTTAAATTTTTTTCTGTTGGTCCTTTTTTAGAGTTTCCCCAAAAGTTCCTATTTTTCAGACATTTCAAGTGTATTTTTATTAATTCTATGAAACAAGGTTTTATAATGGATACATATGCGTCTGTTATCTCCAACATCATAGTTGTGTCAAATCTTACACCTGTTAATAATTTTCCATTAGGCTTAGTTACATTTTACTAGTTCTTTGTACATTGAACAGTTTAAACTTGTATCTGAATATTGGGGAATATTCTTTTGTAGTATCCGAGTCCTATTCCACACCTTGTAGAATGTTTATGTTTTTGTATTGACAGAAACCACAGCTAGTTGAGATCATAAATTTTGAACCGCCTTCTGTGTATAGTGATTTAAATTTAATTTCAGTTCTCTAAACTTTTTCTGTGCTGATTTGTATCTATCCTAACTATGAAAATATAGGATTAGGATGATATATTTGTGGGTACCTAACATAATTGGGGGAACTCTTTCTTTAGTTCTTTCCTTAAAGGAATCCAGCTGTATTCTATAGCCCACAGGAGAACTTTTCTCTGCTTTGTATGAAAACAAAGCCTAGGTTTCTCTTCAGGTTTTATCTGTGGTGTGTTCATGCCCCTGTATATCTATTCCTTCTTGCTCCCTGGGGCAAAGTCCCTGAGAGGAGAAAGAAAACTGAGGCTCACTTACGTGCAGTTCAGTTGCTCCACTATACATACTGTGGAAACAGAACTCAAGAACTCATGTTTAATGAATGTCAGAATAGTGATAATGCATTAAAAGATATTTAACCAATAAATTGAGGAAGTGTTTTTGTTAGGGGACAGCCAGATAAGTGTTGTGGGAACATGGGGTTAAGATAATAATTCTATAAAATGGGTCCATTGTGCTGCCATGCATATTTTCCTTGCCATAAAGCAATATATCTGCATCCCTTCCTCGCCTAAGTAGACAGGCCATGTCACATTCCTCAGCAAACTACTTGTTATCTGCAAGGAAATCCAGGTAGGAAATAATGTTGATAAGAGAAACCCAAGTTAATTTGAAAGAAGAGTTTTTTTTTAATATTTATTTTTTAGTTGTAGTTGAACATGATACCTTTATTTTATATATTTATTTTTATATGGTGCTGAGGATTGAGCCCAGGACCTTGCACATGCTAGGTGAGCACTCTACTGCTGAGCCACAACCCCAGCCCATGAAGGGAGAGATTTTTGTGACCATTTTCACAGAAATGGTAGATAAGGGCGATTTTTCCTAACCATAAAATCTGTAAAAATTCATTAAGAATCCAATTAGAATGGCTCAGAATGGGCCAAGGTGACACACAGTTGTCATGGTAGTGGGGAATAAAAGTCTGATGTTACTCTGCTGCCACTCAAAATCAAGAAGTGGACCTAGGGGGGACTCTGGAGATTACCCTGGGATCCCCAATACAAGTGGAGTGCAGGAGAGGCACACTGTCTTTCACCCACTCTTTCTGTTGAGTGTGTCCTGTTTTCCCTTTCTTATCCCTTCAATAAACTCATTCCTGTTACTCTGAGTGACTTGTCGAAAATCTTTCTGACTTGATCAAAAGTATTGGGGTTTGAAGGGTGGATTTTTGTGTTGCCTCTGTTTCCTGGATGGCCAGCTCTATACCATTTTGAAGTGCTTCTGTAGCTTACCTTACAGGTGTCTTTATTATATTAATAAACTGCTATCTGTATATTGTTACTTCCTGTCATATCTTCATTACTATAAGCCAACTTGGGGCATTGAATAAACCAGCATATATTATTGTAAATGATGGTATCATGATAAGAAGGTTTTTTTCTTTAAATTTAATAACTAACTAAGAGCAGAGGATATTTTTAAATACTTAATGGTTATAGATGACACACCAGTTGCTTATCCAGTTGCTATTCATTCCTTTTCTGGCTTTAATTTTTTTTCCCTGAGGTTGGAATTTTTAGTTCTAAGTGACAAATCATGATTGGCCCAAATGAACAATGATAATGATGATTATAGATTTATATAAGAAACCAAGACTGAAAACAGAACTTAATTACTAAGACCAAAAAAGAAAATAAAAATAAGCCACAGCTCACAAAATTTTCTCATTTATTGAGAGTTCTTTTTAAGGAATGAGCTGTTCTCTGATTGTTTTCCAAAATATAATCATTTTTCTTATTTAAACATTCATTAATTCCTAAAATCATATGTATATTATTTTGATTTGTTCTTATGCTTAAGGGAGAAAATATTTCTGGACTTTATGCTTAAAATGTCTCAAACTACATTCGTAGATTTAAAAAGTATGTGGTAAAAATTTACCCTTCTTATTTGTTTTGAGATTCAAGGCCTGGCCCAGGATGGGGGCCAAATTTGTATATTATGTTGAATATATTCTGTTTTCTCCTCTAGATTAACCTTCCATACTCCTGTTCCCCCCTCTCTATCATGTTCACGCCTGGATTATATCAACATATTCCCTGACTTCAATTTTCCTCTTAGGCTTGTTCAACAGTCCCAGTTGAGTCTAACTGAAGGTCAGAGTACATGATTGAGCAAGGACAAGGTGTTTATCCTTCTCATTGCATCTCTGTAAGGATTTGTCTTATGAGAATAGGTATAAAAGCTATACTTAGCCTTAAAATATAAATACGTTGGTGATGTATTGTGGAGAGAGGCAGAAGCTGGGCCCAGTGTAAGACAGAGAAAAATTAATAGCCAGTGAATCAATCTGGACATAGGAAGTTGCTAACTTATTAGAAAAATCTATAGCGTTTGGTATGGTTGTAGCTTAAAGTTTAAGTCCTAGTCTGGAGAGATAATTAAACTCTACTCTAGAGACAGCCTTTAATATCATGATCAGGCAAATGGACTTATCCATCTAAGAAGAAGATAGTGTTAAGTAGTGCAGTTACACAATATAGTAGGTGTTACAGAAAGCCCACTTTGGCAGACATCCAGAGGGTATATGCAGAGAGAGCCAATGGTAGTCCATTAAAGTGTTATGGTAGGAGATGGTGAGGCCTTAAATTAGGTTAGCAGTATTGAATGCACTTATTTATTTCACATTCTTTCATAACGTAAAAAACGCATTAAGTTACAACTAAGAAAATGCATATAAACATTGCTTGGACATTTTAAAGTCTTATATTTTTGGTTGTGATATATCATAAATCATAACAAATTAGAGATAAAGAAAGGTACTTCTCCCTGCTCTTTAAATGTAATATTGAAAAGTATCATGTCCAGATTATTTATCAATACATTTTGTTGATGAGGAGAATATGTTATGACAGAAGACAATTACAAGACTACAGAATGTCCTGGCTAATCTTTTTTCTTTGATTGATTTCATAATATTAAATATAGCTCTTCAAGCAATTGAGACAGAAACTATATTATAAATGGAGGAGCCGATTAGTTTTGTTTGCTCTAAATATCAGTAGACATTCAATGGCTTATTTACCATTTTACAATAAGCTGCAGATCATAATCAATTCTGAGCTAATGATACATTACTTCATAAAAATGGGCAAATGGGTGAGAAGATTCCTGCAAAAATACAGAGAGTAAAAACAATACAAATGCAAGCACAAAGGATAAAAAGAAGACAGAGCTGATACTCAATGTGGAATAAATATTTGTAATATTTATGAAGACAGATCTTTAAAGGAAGGGGAGTTTAAACCTGTGGAATATTATTGCTAGATTAGTCAAGGTGAGAGCTAAAAATGTGTCACAGAATATGTATTTTTGTTCTCCTAAGTTTTAATTTTTCGTAAATTGTCTTTATATTGAAACAGTATTAAAATGAGATTGAAATATAATTAGCTGTACTGTGGCTATCATCCTATCAAGTTATCCTGCCACATGGGTATAGAAACACCTACCAGTAAGCACTGTAGTGTTGCACAGTGTAAATGTGTACCCAGGTGAAGAAGGTTGGGGTTTGTCCATAATTCAACATTTGATTAATATGAAGACTCTCCCGCTGGTCTCATTTTCTTCTTTTCCCCATCTATAGTTCAGGAAATTCAGGAAGCAACTTTACTTAGGTGAATGGAAAAGGAACCTAAAGTCTACATTTAATTCAATTATAAAACAATTGCTCTCAATAATAATAATAATAGAGAAAGCCAGTGCTGTTAAAATGCATCAAGGTTCTGAACTTTTCTTCTTCCAAGTAATTCTCTATTGAAAAACTTTCTAGCTCCACAAGACAATAGAACTTCTCAGATTGTCCTTAGATTGATATTTTAAGTTTCAAGTAATAGTTGGAAGAGCCCCCCCCAAATGTGCCATGTAGATATTTATATAATTTTGCTCAGGCATAAATTTGAATTAAATTCCTGGAAGGAGACCTTGTTGGGACATATTATTTGGCTGGAGAGTAAGCCTGGCAGGTCCTCTACCATCTGCCTCAGTATAGATTTGCTGAGTTGAACACATAACATCACTCATAAAATTGTAGCAAATGTTAATGAAACATTCTTTACAGGCTTCAGCAGCCATGATTGAATTAGATAATTTTTTTATCCAATATTTATCTGTCCTCCCTCCTCTATATCCTTTCTAACTTCTAGTAATCATTATTTTATTTTCTTTGAGATTAACTTTTTTAGTTTCCACATAAGGGCAGACACATTGCATTTGTCTTTCTGTGCCTAGCTTATTTCACTTATTATCATTAAGTTCCATCCATTTTGCTGCAAATGAAAGCATTTCATTCTTCTTTATGGCTAACTAATATTATATTAAGCATATATACCACATTTTATTTATCAATTCATCTTATAATGGACATCTCTGTTGATTCTTGCTTTTGACTATGGTGAACAGTAGTATAATCAACAGGGGTGTGCAAGTTTTGCTTAGATAAGCTGACTTCATTTCCTTTAGGTATATACCCAGAAGTAGGATTGCTTGATAATATGGTAGATCTACGTTTAGTTTTTCAAAGGACCTCCAAACTATTCTGCAAAATGACGGTTCTAATTTACATGGCCACAGTGTATAAGAATTTGAATACATAGACTTGGATATAATTTCACATATGTAGGAACTCTGCAACTTCCAGACTGGTGAGAGAGTTTTTGCTGTAATAAATGATTCACTTTTTTTTAACTTTCTGAATTTTTAAAAGAGTGTTCAGGGTTTAGCAAAGTCAGTTTTTTATCCCAGAATGCATTATATCCTGACTACAAAAAAACCTCCAAATTATGCACCCCCCAAAAAAACCCCTTCACTTATTTCTTGAAGTTTGAGAACTTACAGCCCTTTTCAAAATAAAATGCAGTGCTCAAATTACTAACATGTTTTTCACAATTTTGTTTTAGGTGTTGGTTGTTTGTAAGGAAGGAGTTGAGTCAACTGACCTGTGATCCAATATTATTCCACTTACTGGGAATGGCCCCTGAGGGAAGAAAAGAAGGCAGATGGCCCAGTTTAATCTCCTAGTCAACATAACTAGACCAATGGGAAAATAGATAAAATGTCCACTAGGATAGTCATTACCTGAGGTATGTCCTTAATAGGATGTTCCTGGTTCAGTAAATAAATTGAAATAAGCGCATAAGTAAAACTCTTATCAGTAAATAAGCTTTAGGAAAGAAACTCAGATCCTGTGTGTTTTTGAGGCATGATTTCCTGGAAAATGTGTAAGTTTGGGAATAAAATGTAGACGATTAATAAATTAAATGCTCCTCTATGGTATGAGCAAGCTTGCTAAACATCATTTGTTGAAATCTATTATTCTAGGTCAGAGTTTCAGTCCATAATGGTCAGATCCTGTTGCTTTGTGCCTGTGGTAGCACAGAACATCATGGCAAGAGTGTTTGGCAAAGAAGATGTTCACTTCTCAGTGGCCAGGAAGTGAGGGAGAGAGAAAGGAAGGGGCAGGCTTTATGACAGGACACACTCCCATTGACCTAACTTCCTTCACTAGGCCCCACCTCCTAAAGGTTTCTCCACTCCCTAATAGTGTCTCAGGTCAGTGACCAAGCCTTTAACATATGGGTTTTTAGAGAACTTTTAAGATCAAAATAGTACCTTTAATAAAATTGCTAACTCTTTGGGAAAAAAATATAATTTAAAAAAAAATTATAGCCATCTTGGTATTTTCAAAACTTATGTTAATAGTTATTTGTTCTGTCACTTTCCTTTAACATGTGCATATATGATTAGCCAGACACTGAATTAGGGCATTAAGAAATTAGGTTAATTCAAAACCTATGGGATTAGGAAGCCACAAATTAGAACTTTAAAAATTCCTCATATCTCTATTAAAAATTAGTCCTTTCTAGCTATAATGAGAATAAAAACAAGAAAAGAAGTGAATGTAGCATGTTTTGATGAACATTTCTTCTACAGCCCAAATTTATAAGGAAAGGAAATACTTGATAATCCCTAATTAAAGAGAGAATGCTCAATGTGCAGTAAAAACTATGGACTTGAAGGGAGTAGTTCATAGGCAGGGAAATCAGGTAGTGGCATGTTGTCATAGATTATCAAGTGGTGAAAAATACCTGAAGTACTAGAATAATAGTGCTAAAAATAAACAGAAGGACATAGTTTGGAGACAAATCTAACAAAACCAAATTAGGGTTTAGTAGTGATAGAAAGGAAGGGAGAAAGGCAAAGATTGGTCTGAGGGTTTTAGATCTTGTGTGGTTATTTTTTTAAAGCATATGACTTTTCCAGATGTCTTGTAAATATATATAAATAAACAAATAAAACAAAACCCAGTTCTCCTTTATTGTTTGACAAGTATAAAAGCTTCGGTTATTCAGGGTAATCACTTTATTGAGATCTGAGGCACAGTATTATGACTATAATTTATAATACCGTATTGTTCATTAAATACTTAATGTTAAGATGGGAGGTATCATGTTAATTTTTCTTATCACATATTTTTAAAAAATGATCAAATGTGTGTTTTCTTTCATTGTGATCACACTGGGAAGCTCTGATTATGGTAATATTGTTGGGATTTCCCCCTTGATTATGGCCATCAGCATCAGCTCCTGGGCCTTGGTTTTCCTAGTCAGCCAATGTCTTACCCACAGGAGATGATCAATTTATTGACTTGCTGATTTGCCAATTAATTGATTGATATTTTGAAGATCCATTGATTGGTTGGTGAGATTGTATGCAAGCAATAGAGGACTCTATTCATAATAGCCTATTGTTCAGCAAAAGTTGCCATGATAACTGGAGAGGGAAGCCAAAAAAGGGGCTGTTTAGTCTGTGGTAGTCTGAACCAGAATGTATCTACTCTTTGTATATTCATTCTTTACCTTTCCTGCGCTCCTCCACTCCAGTTTCTCTGGCCCATCCTATCCTTTTGCCTTAGACAATAGTAAAACCTTTATTCTCCCTCAGTCTCTTACAGAGAACCAAATTCTTTTTTATTTTAATGAATTTATTTTAATAATTTATTTTAATGAATTTATTTGTTGGACCAGCAATTCATAGTTACTTATAATAAATAAATGTTTACATTACATGACAGTTCTGAAAGCTAGAACTCTTAGGCTCTAAAATTAAAATCCTATCTATTCAGGTATTTTATTCTTTTAATAACATTAGAAAGGTTTTTTAATGTTGAAGAGTACATCATTTAAATGCAATATATTCATGATTATAATGAAAATGACAGTATTAATGTCATGACCTTGAAGTTTTTTTCCTCTGAAGTAAGCATTTTATTATTTTCTATTTTTTTTTTATATTTCAACTTGGAGCCATCGATTGAGTCTTCAACAAAATACACTGAAGCCACATATTTCAGATTACAAGTATTATGTATTCAATTTTAAAACTGGAAAATAATGACTTAAATAGCACAGAGGGGATTTAAGTCTAATACGAATAAAGCTCAAATGCTAGTATAGATAGGGAATAATAAACTAGCCAGAAATTCCATTTGCAAATGTCTGGACTCCTACTAGGCATTTCCTGCGCATTCAAAGCTCATCACAAAAATCTTCAATTAGCACCAGAGGACATTGAAAAAGGAAAAAAAGGGTGTTAGTGTGCACTTGGTTGCAGATGCTGCTACCAAAGAAAGGCTCAATTGCAGGCCAGCCTACACAGACAGCAACCTTGTTTTATATGAGAGATTTACATATTAAGAAAGGAATTAGACTATTTACAACACACTTTTCAGTATTCATTAAATGACAAAAAATACATTTATTCTTAAAACCTTCATTTTTCTTTTGAATCTTACATCTACATGATTGCATTGTATTGTTCCAAAGGCCATAAGTTTACTTATTTTATTCAGCTCTAATAAAACATTGAATCTTAATTAACATGCTATAAAATACTTTCCTATGATAAAATTTAAAGAATTAATGTTCATGAGAGTGAAACAATTCATTGGATACACAAGTGAGTTATTAATTCTTATTATATAGGGTTCTTTATTATCATTAAGAATCATTTCCTCTTAATATGCATAAAAGGTCATCATGTTTAATTAATGCCAACAAGAAAGGTAAAACTATAATGTTTACATATTTATTATGTTAACTACCACTATTATGTCTTCTGTTATGTACTGTTTTAAATAGACTTTGACATTTCCCACTTGAATCTATAAGAATTAGAATTTCACTAAAGTGTTGTTATCTTTATAAAGTTCAATATCTAAGACACTCTAACATTCAATGAACTCTAAGAAAATAATTCATTACAAATATAGGCTCATCATATAATTAATAATTACCATTATTATGCAAATAAGATATCGCTATCAATGCACAAACTGAATCAAAATAAATCTAAAAGTAAGGCAATACATGGATTTAAGATTTCTATACTGCCACCCATGTGGTACTTTTTATAGAGGTCTTTTTCATTGAAAATCTATGAGATAATTTTCAGACTGACACTTGAATTCTGTGAGCAGATTCCCAGGTTGGGAGATAATGTTAAGTGACTTATCAAGAAGTAGACTGAGTAGCCATCCTGTTTTACTCATGTAAATTTGAAGGACAGTCAGGATTGTAATTTCTCCCAAAGATAGAAATTTGATTGGTATATGAGGGTGTCAGATTTCCCTCTGAAAATAAATGATTAGTGGTATGATACACATTGTTTCCTGTGAAGTATCTTCCAGTTTAATTGATATATTATTTCTTGATCAGCACAGAAATGAAGTTCATGATCTGCTCAAGTTTCTGCATACAATGGAACAGAGAATAGGGTAATGGAGGAAGGAAGATATTAACTTAAGTATAATCATCAACAATTATACAAATGACATTGGAATAATTACACATTTTTCTTTCTTGCTTTGATATCTACTATCTATTTTCTAGCAATAATTTTTCTATATAATCTATAATTCCAGTTTCTTTTTTCTCAGATGCTTTTCTTCTGATATTTTATATAAGGTTCATTTGTGAACTGTATAATTTTTTTTACTTTGGTAGAAAAAAGTTAATTGAGTTTAATTTAGCAAAGAAATACTTATCTCCCAGACATGAATATAGTGGCCATTGGGACCTTGAGCTTCCCAGTTAGGAAAGAGAATAAATAAATTTCCATCGATAATAAAGTAGTCATCATTTTCAATGGAGCATACTACTTTTATTGATTAAAATTTTTCACTATGTCTTGAAGATAAGATAAATTGCAACAGAACCTGATTTCTTTCCTTAAGTGCCTTAGTATCCCATTCTAAAATTATATTCCTTGACCACTTGATTAAAAGATATGCTGCCTCCTGCATCATTTTTTTTTAACACTTTGGTTATATTGCTTCCAAAGTTGCATTGTTCATTGCTCACTGTGCATTCACAGATTGCAACCTGTGGTTAACTAAGTTCAATGCTCATGCTCACATATATTTGTGTAGCTTCATCTTTCACGATTTGAAGCCAGCAGTTTGTCTTATCTTCTCAAAGCTCTTATGAAATGCTTCCTCCCTATGAGTAAACATGTCTTCTTTATATATAATAAAAGTAAAATTTGGCTGGATATAAAGTTATATTCCAGGCTAGCCAATAGCCTCTCATTTGCTGTCTTTTGGTATGAAGAATACTATTGTGGTGAAATGTAAGGCAAGCTTCTGTTGTTCTTCCTATTACCAATGATTGCTTAGGATGTCTAAAAGTTAATTTCTTTCTTTTTTTTTTCTTTTTGCAGTGGGATTAAACCCAGGGCCTCATATATGGTAGTTAAGTGCTATACAACTGAGCTACACCCCAGTCTTAAAACTTTCTTTATAATTGAAGTCCAGGAATTTTGTTGAGACTTATGTTAGGTCAGTCATTCAAGTCAATTTTTTTCTCAGAAAATCATTTCCCCTTTATATGTTTAATTTTATGACTAGTATTATTTCTGAAAATACACTCTTTATACTCTAGCATTTCTTTTATTTATTTAGATCTATTATTCAAGGAAACTTATTCTTTGTAAGTTGATTCCTTTCTGTCTCACTTCCTTACCTATAATCTTTTGAAACCTTTTTAACTTTATTATTTTTGTTTCCTTCTTATTTGTACTTAATACTCCTAGTAGTACATCTTCTCCTTGTAGTCTTCAACATGGTGTTCATTTCTGTGAAGATAATTTATTTCTTACTTATTTCCTACACAATGTCAGCTGAAGTTTCAACCCATCTGCTATTTCACTGATCTTTCCGGATTACAACTTCTAGTTCCTCTTTAAACAAATGGTGAGTGAATCATCGAATTTTCTTTTTGTTCAAGGAAACTGCTTTTTTTTCACTGCTTCTTGACAATATTTTCCCAGTCGATATTATTCTTGGTCTTTCATGTGTTCTTCTTTTCACCTTTCTGTTCCACTTTTAAAATGCCATCTTCTGTGTCACCTCCTCTTCAAATATATTCATCTTTCAGTGAAATAAACTCTTTTGGAGAGCACTGTTTTCAGTAGTTTCAAATGCAATAAACATAACTGGACTCTGCTTGAGAACTCCCAGTGAAAGACCTGGAAAACAGTTGTGTGAGGCTGTGTCCTTCAGGTGTGGCTTCTTCCCAGACAGCAGACATGACCTGTGCATTACATCTCTGGCTTACCCTTCCTTCTGCATACTACATTTTGCAGATAGCAGGCATTTTAATATGATGCCATGTTCGTGTTCCTCTTGACCCCTGCTTCCTGCCCTTCTCCTAGTACCAAAATCATCCCAGGGTAATGTCTAGTAATCTTCATTTTATTCTGCTTTTGATTTCAGTTCAGTTTCCTTTGGAGGACTTCGGGATATGCTTATTATTATTATTATTTTTAACACAGCTGTCAACCATATCCTCTCTTGGAATCTTGCCACTCTCTTGTAACATCTTTGCATGTTTGACAGCTTTTCCTAACATACTTTGTTTTGTGGTTACTAATGTCTCGAACATTTTTGTTCTATTTCTTGTTGTACTTATTAACTTTCGATGTGTTCTTGGGGGAGAAGAGGACAGAACATGTGCATAACCATCATTTTAGCGATGACATTCTAAATATCTTCTTTCTTGACGACCCAGATCAGGGATTCTCATAGTAGTCAATGATATGAGTTGAGTTGGCACATTTTCATGTAAAAGCCATTTTTGTTTGTTTTATGGTAAAATACAAACAACTTTTGTGTTTAGTACCAAAATAAATGCATGTGCTTGGATACATTCTCTTTGATTACTTACCAGATGTTAAAATTGTTGTTCTAAAATAAAAACTTGCTGTACAACTTGTTGGTGTCAGTTTTCCTTTACACTATTCTTACTTTTCCCAAGATAACTCAGTTCAAACATACTGTATTGCTGGGTTCATTGGAGCACACCTGTAGTCCCAGCTACTTGAGAGACTAAGGCAGCAGGATGGCAAGTTCCAGGCCAACCTCAGCAACTTAATGAAATCTGTGTTAAAATAAAATATAAGAAGGGCTGGGAATGTAGGTGAAGCTCAAGACCATGGGTTCAAGCCCAGGACTGAAAGAAAAATGCAGAGAAGCCATACATTTGTACATGGTGCACCACACTAAAAAGACATACAAAAAGACTTAGAACCTGGGTATCCCATGTATCCATGCTCTGTCTGTGAGCTACATTTCCCTCATCTTCCACTGCCTCTATTATATATTACAGATGGTTTTTCCTGCTGTTATCCATATCACTGTTAACCTGTATACAAGTTATCTGAAACTGTTATCTTTCTTAAAATGAAATATTAGCAGATTCTAGCTACCTTTGATATGTTGAGTTTGAGGGTTTATCATTTCCTTCCTATGCTTTTTACCTATTCTAACAATAAAGGAAATTTTAGTTTGTTTCTGAATTGACAATATTTTTATTATTAAAATTATTTAGATGTTTCCTTTTTAAATATGCAGTCTGGAAAAAATTTAACAAGTTTTTTGTCTTTTTTTTTCTCCTTTTTGTATTGATTCTGTACATTTTCTTTTTTAAAACTTCTTGAATACATTATAGTTTTGCATTCCAATTTTCATTTTGTCTTTTAAAGAAATATACTTGTATATTTTTAATCTCAGTGTAAGTCAGCTCTGAGCAACAAAAAGATAAATGACAGAGGAAGGAATGACAGAGATAAATGACAGAGGAATAAATGACAGGTACGTGTGTGGCATATTTTGTCATAACTTCTCCAACTGAAAAATAGCTATACATTATTCACAAAATATATATTGGATATCTATTTTAAGAATAGATCTATTTTGGGGCTGGGGCTGGGGCTCAGTGGTAGAGCACTTGCCTAGCAGGTGTGAGGCACTGGGTTCCATCCTCAGCACCACATATAACTAAATGAATAAAATCAAGGTCCATCGATATATAATTTTTTTAAAAAAAGAATAGATCCATTTTAACAATATGGTGACTATGATGAATAAATTCACAAATGATAATATCCTATCTTCAAGACATAATTGAAAAGATGATGTAAAATAAGTATTATCAATGTTATTCCCACCATCATATATACCTTGATAAGGATTTTGTGACAATAACTATATATAAAATCTGTGACAAAACTATAATTATGACCTAATTTGCCTAGAAAAAATATTTTCTCAGTAAGAAATGCTATAATAAAAACTCATGTTTAAATACATTTTAACTATCTTTACCAGTATCTCTGAACCCAGAATGTGATCGCTCTACATTGATGGGTTATTTCTGACATCCCAACATCATCTTTATTCATCTACACTCTCCCTTCTATTGCAGAGCCCTGATGAAGAGTATCTGATAGGATCTCACCAAGTAGAAGCTCTTATGTGAGATCTGGAAGAAAATAAGGTAGTCGACATACTTTTGGTAGAACTGAACAAAAGAAGTCTTATTTTGCAAAAACCTTCCAGCTTTTTTTTTTCCTAGACATCATCTGCTTGAGAACAGGAAGCAGGATGGATTTTGCTAGTGGTTTCTGTCACTTTCTGTGTCTGTGAAGAGAGTAGTAGCTGGAGAGCTTGCTTTAGCTCTCATTGACCTTCAATCTCAATGCTGTCTCAGGGTTTTGTCAACATTTAATTGATGGTGTTAAATCCTTGCCTTAATGAAACATCTTTAATGGTTTCTCTTTTATTGACTGACCCCTGAATGATATACTGCCCAGACTTCATGTATATTTATCTATTTATTTGTTGTCCAATGGAATATTTGGGTTAAATATTTATGATGCAGTGTCATGACATAATAATGACATGGCAATTGATCTTCCCATTTGCTTAATTTAAGAATATTTAATAGCTGATATTTTACTGAGATGAGTATTTGGAATCCCTCATTTTCTATAGATTTTCTATGAAATGAAGCAAGAATTTATTTAAATCCTCATGCAGCTAGTCAACTAATGGCAATATGCAGAAAGATGATATTGAATGACCTGAGTCTGACAAACTCAATTGCTTTTCTGTGTGCAAATGATGAGTGATTGCTCACTAACCCTTCCACATCAAATATTTCGTACTCCTACTTCTACCAGGGAGACAGCCAGCATGAGAAACCTCAAAGTCAGTTGATTCTCCTGTGTCAGTTATAAATGAGCATTTTTCTGAATATTTCAGTTTGTCACCATGAAAATTATTAATCACTTTAAATCTATGCATCTTAATAGTCTTAAAGTTTCCCACATTTTTCGTGATCTTACACAAAGATATGACACCAAAACAGAAACTAGACCTCTCTTTCCACCTGCACGCTTCAGGCCCTCCTCAATAATTAATATACAAACAAATACCCTTTACTCTTTTCATAAAGCTCTCCTGGTGCTTATGGCCCCTAATAGTGATCCTTCATTGAATAACCAATATGATCACTGTATAAATTCTCTTTTGACAGGGGCATTTAGTGTTATCTATGACAGCTATCAGAAAATATTTTGATCTGAATTTACATACTTTTTTGTTTGTTTCATTTATTTATGTGATTTTTCTGCTTTATTTCTCTTGTCATCTCTGTGTAATGTTCTACAACCACTCAATGACAAAGACTCCTCTTGATCAAACATTATCCATATTATTTTCTGAACCAAGCCTCAAATTTAGCCCCATGCTTGTTACACTTGCAAAGCCCAATTGTAGCAATAATCATTAATAATAATCAATAATAATTCACAGAGAACCTCCCCCCTCCACACCCCCACCTTCACATCTGATTACACTTTTCTCTCCCCAGCCTCAGTATCTCATCACTCTGGTCTGCTTTCATGTAGAATCCTGTTAGGCCCTTTTAGCATGAATCCTCATACTATTGATATCTCCTCTAAGTGATTTCCACCCATTGACCCCCTCACTCTGCTCTTAGGATACAAACCTGAATTGTCTTTACTCTACTCAGAGTTGAGCCTGATCTCTTTCTCTGTTTTGTTGGTCTTGACGCACATCATTATGACCCTGAATAAAGTCTTAAAATTCAGAATATTTGTTTTCCTTACCAATGACTCTGCTGTAAAGATGTAACTAATAGGCCAATTGGTTTATTGACTATCCCATTTTCAAATCTTCTAAAAACTTGATGGGCATCAATTGCACTTTTTGAGATATTAATGACAATAGCAAAAGTATATTATTATAAACAGACTTCATTCATGTTACCCTTGATCACATTAGTCTATTCATTAGTATTCAGTAAATACTGCCAACTAACTAATGGCTGATCTGACTTTACCATTATGCAGCTTCCATTCTTTATTTTACTGATAAATATACAAGCAAGACTTTTGTATTTTAGCCCATTGAAAATACAAGTAAGTTTATATGATATGAATTGCTTATTTATAAGTAAATATTGATAAATTGTGCAGATTAATAAATGAATAGTTTTGAAAAACGACTTTACTTCCTCTTTCTCCATTTTATTTTATTTTACTTTGTGGCAGTTCTGAGGATAGAACCCTGGGCTTTGCAAGATGCTACACAAATGTTCTACTACTGAGTTACATCCCTAGGACTAATGATGGACTTTTCTGACAACAAAAGCCTATTTCTACCTGCCTACCAAAAAAACTACACAGATTCAATGCAATTCCTATTAAAATTGTGGTATTTTTTATGAAAATAGAAAAGCAGCCATGAAATTCACTTGGAATTATAGGAGACCCAGAATAGCCAAAGCAATCCTTAGTGTGAAAAATGACACAGGAGGCATCACAATACTAGGCTTTAAATTATACTATAAATTACAGTAACAGAATGGCATGGTTTTGGCACAAAAATAGACATGAAGACCAATGGATCAGAAGACATAGAGACATACTCACATAAATACAGTTATCTCATACTAGACAAAAGCACCATAAACATACACTGGATAAAAGATAGCCTCTTCAACAAATAGTGCTAGGATAACTGGAAATCCATATGCAGTAGAATTTAAACTCTTATCTCTCACTCTGCACAAAACTCAGCTCAAAGTGGATCAAGGGCCAAGCATTAAAGCAGAGACCCTCCCTTACCAGAAGAAAAAGTAGGCCAAATTCTACATCATGTCAGCTTAGGAACTGACTTTCTCAATAGGACTCCAAAAGCACAAGAGATAAAATCAAGAATCGATAAATGGCATGGTATCAAACTAAAAAGTCTCTTCACTGCAAAGAAAAAAATCAAGAATGTTAGCAGAGAGCCTACAGAATAGGATAAAACATTTACCACCTGCACCTCAGATAAAGCATTAATTTCCAGGATATACAAATAACACAAAACATACACACACAAAACACACACACACACACACACACACACACCAAATAAAACAATCAATAAACAAGCAAAGGAACTGAAAAGTCACTTCAGAGAAGAAGAAATATGAATGGTCAAAAAATATCTGAAAAAATGTTCAACATCACTAGTAATTTGAGAAATTCATATTAAAATTACACTGAGATTTTATCTCCTTCTAGACAGAATGGCAATTATCAAGAATACAAATGACAATAAATTTTGGCTAGGATGTGGGGGAAAAGATACACTTACACATTGCTGGTGCGACTACAAAATTGTTGCAACCACTATGGAAAGCAGTATGGAGCTACCTTAGAAAACTTGGAATGGAATCACCATTTGATCTAATTTCCCACTCCTTGGTTTATGCCTAAAGGATTTAACATCAGCATATTACAATGACACAGCCACATCAATGTTCATAGCAGCTCAATTCACAATAGCCAAGATACAGAATCAATCTAGGTGCCTTTCAAGAGATGAATGGATAAACAAAATGTGGTACATATACACAATGGAATATTACTCAGCCATAAAGAAGAATGAAATTATGGCATTTGACAGTAAATAGATGGAACTAGAGAATATCATGCTATGTGGAATAAGCCATTTCCAAAAAACCAAAAAGGGGGGCTACAGAAGGTGTGGCGCCTCAGAGAAGCCATTAATTAGCAAGCAGGGAGGTTAGGGACTGCCATTAGGTGGAATCCCGCCAGCCAAGCCCACCGCCCACGCCCGGAACAGGCCCAGCGATCTGCCAGCATGGTAGTCACGACACCCCAATTGGAATAGGGACAGAGCAGAGCCGCCTTCCATTCCCGGAACAGGCCCAGAGAGACACCAGTGTGGTAGACACGTCACCCCAATTGGAGTAGGGGCACAGCCGCCGCCCGCACCTGCAAGGGAGACTTTTCAACTATACAAGAGCAACATAAATAAATAGGGGGTAAATTTCAAAACACAACAGTTGCACCAAGCAGAAAGAAACGCAAGCAGTATGAAAAGACAAGGAAAGAAAGGACCACAAGCAATGCAGGTCAACTCAACTTTAGAAGAGGTAATAGCTGCAACAGATGGAATGTAAGATAAAGAGTTCAGGATATATATGCTTCAGATGATCTGGAGTCTCAAGGAAGACATGAGACAACAAAATCAGACAATGAAAGATCACATTGACAAACAAATCCAGGAAGTAAAAGATCAATTTCACAGGGAGATAGAGGTAATAAAAAACAAACAAATAGAAATTCTAGAAATGCAGGAAACAATAAACCAACTTAAAAACTCAATTGAGAATACTACCAGCAGAGTAGATCACTTAGAAGAGAGAACATCAGACAATGAAGACAAAGTATTTCAACTGGAAAAGAACATAGACAGCTCAGCAAGTCTGCTAAGAAACCATGAGCAGAACATCCAAGAATTATGGGACAATATCAAAAGACCAAATTTAAGAGTCATTGGGATACAGGAAGGCACAGAACTCCATTCCAAAGGAATAAACAGTCTATTCAGTGAAATAATACGAGAAAACTTCCCAGACTTGAAGAATGAGACAGAATCCCAAATCCTAGAAGCCTACAGGACGCCAAATGTGCAAAATCATAAGAGATCCACACCTAGACACATTATAATGAAGATGTCCAACATACAGAATAAGGAGAGAATTTTAAAAGCTGCAAGAGAAAGAAAGCAGATTACATTTAGGGGTAAACCAATCAGGATAACAGCTGATCTCTCAACACAGACTCTGAAAGCTAGAAGATCCTGGAATAACATATTTCAAACACAGAAAGACAATGGGCTCCAACCAAGAATCGTGTATCCGGCGAAATTAAGCTTCAGGTTAGAAGATGAAATTAAAACCTTCCACGATAAACAAAAGTTAAAAGAATTCGCAGCTAGAAAACCATCTCTTCAAAAAATCCTTGTCAAAACATTACAGGAAGAGGAAATGGAGAATAACATTGAAAACCAACAATTGGAGGTAGGACAGTAAAGGGGGGAAAGTAGTCAAAGAGGATAACAAATCAGGTTTAGTAACATCAATAAACAAATATGGATAGAAGAACAAACCATATCTCAATAATAACCCTAAATGTTAATGGCTTAAACTCACCAATTAAGAGACACAGGCTAGTAGAATGGATCACAAAACAAGACCCAACAATATGCTGTCTACAGGAGACGCATTTGATAGGAAAAGATATACATAGACTGAAGGTGAAAGGTTGGGAAAAATCATATCACTCATATGGACCGCGGAAACAAGCAGGAGTGTCCATACTCATATCTAATAAAATAGATTTCAAGCCAAAGCTAATCAAAAGGGATATAGAAGGACACTTCATACTGCTCAAGGGAACCATACACCAACAAGACATAACAATCATAAATATATATGTCCCAAATAATGGTGCAGCTGTGTTCATCAAGCAAACTCTTCTCAAGTTCAAGAGTCTAATAGACCACCATACAATAATCATGGGAGACTTCAACACACCTCTCTCACCACTGGACAGATCTTCCAAACAAAAGTTAAATAAGGAAACTATAGAACTCAATAACACAATTAACAACCTAGACTTAATTGACATATATAGACTATACCACCCAAAATCAAGTAGCTACACTTTTTTCTCAGCAGCACATGGAACCTTCTCAAAAATAGACCATATACTATGTCACAGGGCAACTCTTAGACAATATAAAGGGGTAGAGATAATACCATGCATCTTATCTGATCACAATGGAATGAAACTGAAAATCAATGATAAAAGAAGGAAGGAAAAATCAAGCATCACTTGGAGAATGAACAATAGGTTGCTGAATGATCAATGGGTTTTAGAAGACATCAAGGAGGAAATTAAAAACTTCCTAGAGTTAAATGAAAACACAGACACAACATATCAGAATCTATGGGACATATTGAAAGCAGTTCTAAGAGGAAAATTCATTGCTTGGAGTTCATTCCTCAAAAAAAGAAAAAACCAACAAATAAATGATCTCATACTTCATCTCAAAATCCTAGAAAAAGAAGAGCAAAACAACAGCAAAAGAAGTAGAAGGCAAGAAATAATTAAAATCAGAGCTGAAATTAATGAAATTGAAACAAAAGAAACAATTGAAAAAATTGACAAAACTAAAAGCTGGTTCTTTGAAAAAATAAATAAAATTGACAGACCCTTAGCCATGCTAACGAAGAGAAGAAGAGAGAGAACCCAAATTACTAGCATACAGGATGAAAAAGGCAATATCACAACAGACACTTCAGAAATACAGAAGATAATCAGAAATTACTTTGAATCCTTATACTCCAATAAAATAGAAGATAGTGAAGGCATAGATAAATTCCTTGAGTCCTATGAACTGCCCAGATTGAGCCAGGAGGATATAGACAACCTAAACAGACCAATAACAATAGAGGAAATAGAAGAAACCATCAAAAGACTACCAACTAAGAAAAGCCCAGGACCGGATGGGTATACAGCAGAGTTTTACAAAACCTTTAAAAAGGAACTAACACCAATACTTTTCAAGCTATTTCAGGAAATAGAAAAAGAGGGAGAACTTCCAAATGCATTCTACAAGGCCAACATCACCCTGATTCCAAAACCAGACAAAGACACTTCAAAGAAGGAAAACTACAGACCAATATCTCTAATGAACCTTGACGCAAAAATCCTCAATAAAATTCTGGCAAATCGGATTCAAATACATATCAAAAAAATTATACATCATGATCAAGTAGGATTCATCCCTGGGATGCAAGGCTGGTTTAATATACAGAAATCAATAAATGTTATTCACCACATCAATAGACTTAAAAATAAGAACCATATGATCATCTCAATAGATGCAGAAAAAGCATTCGACAAAGTACAGCATCCCTTATGTTCAAAACGCTAGAAAAATTAGGGATAACAGGATCATACCTCAACATTGTAAAAGCAATCTATGATAAGCCACAGGCCAGCATCATTCTGAATGGAGAAAAATTGAAGGCATTCCCTCTAAGATCTGGTACAAGACAGGGATGCCCTCTCTCACCACTTCTGTTCAACATAGTCCTCGAAATACTGGCCAGAGCAATTAGACAGACAAAAGAAATTAAAGGCATAAAAATAGGAAAAGAAGAACTTAAATTATCACTATTTGCAGATGATATGATTCTATACCTAGCAGACCCAAAAGGGTCTACAAAGAAGCTATTAGAACTAATAAATGAATTCAGCAAAGTGGCCAGATATAAGATCAACACGCATAAATCAAAGGCATTCCTGTATATCAGCGACAAATCCTCTGAAACAGAAATGAGGACAACTACTCCATTCACAATATCCCCCCAAAAAATAAAATACTTGGGAATCAACCTAACAAAAGAGGTGAAAGATTTATACAATGAAAATTACAGAACCCTAAAGAAAGATATAGAAGAAGACCTTAGAAGATGGAAAAATATACCCTGCTCATGGATAGGCAGAACCAACATCATCAAGATGGCGATATTACCAAAAGTTCTCTATAAGTTTAATGCAATGCCAATCAAAATCCTAGCAGCATTTCTTGTAGAAATAGATAAAAGAATCATGAAATTCATATGGAATAATAAAAGACCCAGAATAGCAAAAACAATGCTAAGCAGGAAGTGTGAATCAGGTTGTATAGCGATACCAGACTTCAAACTATACTACAGAGCAATAGTAACTAAAACAGCATGGTACTGGTACCAAAACAGGCGGGTGGACCAATGGTACAGAATAGAGGACACAGTAACCAATCCACAAAACTACAACTATCTTCTATTTGATAAAGGGTCTAAAAGCATGCAATGGAGGAAGGATAGCATCTTCAACAAATGGTGCTGGGAAAACTGGAAATCCATTTGCATCAAAATGAATCTGAATCCCTATCTCTCTCCATGCACAAAAGTTAACTCAAAATGGATCAAGGAGCTTGATATTAAATCAGAGACACGGCATCTGATAGAAGAAAAAGTAGGGTATGATCTACATACTGTGGGATCGGGCTCCAAATTCCTCAATAGGACACCCATAGCGCAAAAGTTAACAACTAGAATCAACAAATGGGACTTACTCAAACTAAAAAGTTTTTTCTCAGCAAAAGAAACAATAAGAGAGATAAACAGGGAGCCTACATCCTGGGAACAAATGTTTACTCCACACACTTCAGATAGAGCCCTAATAACCAGAATATACAAAGAACTCAAAAAATTAGACAAAGAGATAACAAATAACCCAATCAATAAATGGGCCAAGGACCTGAACAGACACTTCTCAGAGGAGGACATACAATCAATCAATAAGTACATGAAAAAATGCTCACCATCGCTAGCAGTCAGAGAAATGCAAATCAAAACTACCCTAAGGTACCATCTCACCCCAGTAAGATTGGCAGCCATTAGAAAGTCAAACAACAATAAGTGCTGGAGAGGATGCGGGGAAAAGGGCACTCTTGTTCATTGCTGGTGGGACTGCAAATTGGTGCAGCCAATTTGGAAAGCAGTATGGAGATTTCTTGGAAAGCTGGGAATGGAACCACCATTTGACCCAGCTATTCCCCTTCTCGGTTTATTCCCCAAAGACCTAATAAGAGCATGCTACAGGGACACTGCTACATCGATGTTCATAGCAGCACAATTCACGATGGCAAGATTGTGGAATCAGCCTAGATGCCCTTCAATTGATGAATGGATAAAAAAAATGTGGCATTTATACACAATGGAGTATTACTCTGCATTAAGAAATGACAAAATCATAGAATTTGGAGGGAAATGGATGGCATTAGAGCAGATTATGCTAAGTGAAGCTAGTCAATCTTTAAAAAATAAATACCAAATGACCCCTTTGATATAAGGGGAGTAAACAAGGACAGGGTAGGGACGGAAGTTTGAGAAGAAGATTTACATTAAACAGGGATGAGAGGTGGGAGGGAAAGGGAGTGAGAAGGGAAATCGCATGGAAATGGAAGGCGATCCTCAGGGTTATACAAAATGACATATAAGAGGAAAGGAGGGGTAAGACAAGATAATACAAATCGAAGAAATGATTTACAGTAGAAGGGGTAGAGAGAGAAAAGGGGAGGGGAGGGGAGGGGAGGGGAGGGGAGGGGTGATAGTAGAGAATAGGACAGACAGCAGAATACATCAGACACTAGAAAGGCAATTTGTCAATCAATGGAAGGGTAACTGATGTGATACAGCAATCTGTATACGGGGTAAAATTGGGAGTTCATAACCCACTTGAATCAAACTGTGAAATATGATGTATTAAGAACTATGTAATGTTTTGAACGACCAACAATAAAAAAAAAGATTCAAAAAAAAAAAAAAAACAAAAAGGGAATGTTCTCTCTGATATATGGATGCTAACCCACAATAATAGAAAGTGGGAAGGGGAAAAATAGAGGTCCATTGGATTAAACAAAGGGGAATGAATGGAAGGGATGGGGAGGGGATTAGGAAAGACAGTAGAATTAATCAGACATAGCTTTCCCATCCTTGTATATGAATACACAGCCAGTGTAATTCCATGTCATATACAACCACAAGAATAGGATCCTAATTAGAATAAGTTATAATCCATGTATGTATAATATGACAAAATACAATCTACTTTCATGTATATCTAAAAATAACAAATAAAAAATCAATAAAGCCTATTTTCAGAAATATATTATTATAATTTATTTTAATAATTGGGAAGGATTTGAAATATTGAAATAAATTATTATAAGCAAAATGTGGTTGAATATACTACAGTTCATGCTCATGAAGAGTGGTACATGATTGTACAAAATAATGAAGACAGCTAAAATTGTTTTTATTATTAGTGATTTGAGTTCCTTATGTAATTTATATGTTAACCCTTTATTAGATAAGTGGATCAGAGATATTTTCTCCCATTCTTACGTTTGTCTCTTGACTCTACTGATTGTTTCCTTAGCTTGTGAAAAAGCATTTTAGCTTAAGGTATTCCCATTTGTTTATTTTTTTTTTCTTTAGTTTCCAATGCTTTTTAGGCTTTATCCAAATATCATCACCAAAATCAATGTTATGGAAATGTCCCCCTATATTTTCCTTACAATTTCAGGTCTTATGTTTATGTATTTAGTCAATTTTGAGTTTGTTTTTATATATGATTATCATAAGAGTTTAATTTTATTTATCTCTATGTAAACGTGTAGTGTTATTGAAGAGATTGTATTTTTCCCATTGTGTGTTCTTTGCACCTTTGTCAAAAGTCAATTGATATTAAATGTGAGAATTTATTTTTTTGTTCTCTCTTCTACTAAAATAATCTGTGTCTGTTTTTATGCCATGCTTTTAGATCACTATAATTTTGTTATATATTTTGAAATTGAATAGAGTGACAGCTCTTATTCTTTTTGTCTGAGATATTTGAAGTCTTCAAAAAAATGGGTCAAAGAAGATATTAAAAGGAGAATGAGGAAAAAATAGTTAAAACAAACATCCAGTATACTAATATTTATGTAATACACAGTGAAATCAGTTGAAGAAAGGGAGTTTATAACAATAATTGCTATGTCAAAAAAGAAGAAAAATCACAAATATTCTAGCATCTCACCTCAAAAAACTAGGGAAAAAAAAGAACAAACTAAGCTCAAAGTTAGCAGAAAAAAGGAAATAATAAAGACCACTTTAGAAATAAATAATTGATAAACTATTAAAACATTTGATGGAATGAAGATAATTTTTTTGGAAAGATAAAATTCTCTAATCTTTTGCAATACTGAGAAAAAAGAGACTCAAATAAGTGAAATCAGAAATGAATGAAGAAACATCATGACTGATACCAGAGAAATACAAAGGATTATGAACTATCATAAGACTATTATGAACAATTATATAGCAACAAATTGTATATCCTAGAAGAAATTCTTAGACATCCATAATGATAAATGAATCACAAGGATATCAAAAACCTGAACATGCCAATAATAAATAATGAAATTGAGTAATCAAAAGTCTTCCTTCAAAGACAAGTCCAGGACTGATGATCTCACAGCTGAATTCTACCAAACATTTTTGTTTTTTAAATATCAATTCTGACAAACTATTCCAGAAAGTTAAAGAAGAGAGAATTCTTGTAACTCTGAGGCCAGTATAATCTCTATACCAAAAGGACACAGTAGGAAACAAACAGAAAACAAACTCTAGTTTATTATTAGCCATTATGATTGAAGAGTGTAGGTATAAAAATGTTTTAACAATTATTGGCAAACTAAATGGAGATAATTCACCATTGTCAACTGGGATTCATCCAAGAGATAGAAACATTTCAACAGAAGTAAATCTATAACTGTGATAACATTAATGGGACAAAGGGCAAAAGACATTCATTCTTTAAATAGATGCAGAACAGTCATGTGACAAAATTCAACATCTTTCACAATAAAAACTCTCAGATAATTAGATTTTGATAGAATGTGCATGAACACAATAAAAGTCATGTACAACAAACCCAGAGATTATATCACAATGTTGAAAAACTGAAAGCTTTTCTTCTTAGATCAGGAATAAGACAAGAACGCCATTTGTGTTATTTACTCAATACAGTCTTGGAAGTGTTAGTCAGTGCAATTAATCAAGAAAAAGAAATAAAAGCCATCCAAATTGGAACAGAAACTATGTTGTCATTGTTTGAAGACACAGTTACTGTGTATAGAATCTAAAGATTCCACCAAAACACTGTCAGCATACTCAACAAATTCTGTAAAGTTACAGGGTACAAATTCAACTTACAAAATCAGTAGCATTTCTACATACTAACAATGAGCTATCTGAAAAGGAAACCAAGAAAAAATCATATTTGCAATAGCCATTATTGTAAATAATGATAATACATTACAATAAATGTAACCAAAAGATGAAAACCTGTGCACTGAAAACTATAAAATACCAATAAAAGAATTTGAAGACACAAGAAAATGGAAAGTTATACAGTGCTTAGTAATTAGAAAAATATTGTTAATATCTGTATATCTGTACCTTTTTCCATACAAATAGAAAAAAAATCCTAGAATTTGTAGAAAACTAAAAAAATACTTATTCAGGTTTTAAGATCTTCTAAAACTCTGCTTATTTTTCTTTTATATATATATATATATATATATATATATATATATATATATATATATTTGGCTGTAGATAGACACAATACCTTTATTTTATTATTTTATTTTTATTTGGTACTGAGGATCGAACCCAGTGCCTTGCACATGCTAGGCAAGTGCTCTACCACTGAGCCACAATCCCAGAACTAAAACTCTGCTTATTTTTCTAAGCAGTTTTATTCATAAATCCAAAAATTGAAAAAAAATCATTAATTAGATATTCAAACCTTGAAATACTACTCAGTAAATAAAAGAACTATTAGAACAGTTAAAATCATGTATGAATTTGAAAAAATATTTTAGTACATAGAAGATACAGATCAAAAAGTATATGTACTTTATGATTTTATTTATAAATTTTTAAGAATAATCTGCTTGAGAAAGTATATCAGAGATTCCCTGGGGCTAGGAGAGAAAATTGACCACAAAGGAACAGAATTTATCTTTTGAAAGTATGTAAAATTTTATGACTTGATTGTGGGTGTGGATACACAAAGATAAGTAATTGTAAAACTTGCCTAATTGTATGCTTAAATGGATGCATTGTTCTCTTAAAAAATTGTTGTGAAAATAAAATATAACATAAAATTGACCACATTATATTCATGTTGTGCAATCACTACCACAATCCACTTTCAGAACTGTTTTTGTCTTGCAAACCTGAAACTCTATAACCACTAAAAAATAACTCCCCATTCCTCCTTCTCCTCACCCTTAGAAATCAATATTCTATTTTTTATTTGTAAGTATTCCACCATCTTAGTCACCTTATTTAAATGAAATCATGCAGTACTTGTTTCTTTTTATAACACAGGTTTTATTTCATTTTATTTTATGCAAACTAACCCTTAGTAAAATTGATATACTAAAAGAACAACACAAGCAAAGTAATCATCACATATTCATTAAATCAATATATGATTCCATCTTCCTCTAATACCATATTTATATTATTTTCTGAAGATACTTTTCTAATACATTCTGATTATTTCCAAGTTTTTATGTTATTTGAAATATTTTTCAAAGTTTGGTATTCTTAGTAAGTTGCCATACACAACTGATGCTTTTTTGTAGACCAAATTTTTTTGTTTTGGTGAGATGATATTCTCTCTATGCATACTGAATTGCCTGTAGGCCTCAAAGCACATTAACTAAATGAAATATATTCCTGATTACCGATTCTGACTCCACTTAAAATATAAATTTATTCAATGAAAAATAGGAGCTCTGTGAAAGTTTTACTACTGCTAGAGAAGCAATATAATTCCAAAAGGCAATTATAGATATTAAGACATGCAAAAAGCCTCTATATTTCACACATATTAATTGAATCTGTATTTACAGGTGAATTGATGGGATAGAATAGGAGATCCTAAATAAATTCAGGTTTTTATGGGAATGTGAAATGGCAAATTCATAGGTTAAAAAGTAGAACAGTTGAATAAATATTACTAGGAACATTGGATAAAGTATTAACTAATTTTTCCTGCTAACAAGATAATACCAAAATTGTTTTCATTCAAAAATCTAGGGGTTTAATTTAAAAATTGTTATTGCCTACTAGTTCAAGTTTCAAGTGGAAGACTCTATTGATGGGCTAACTTCTACAGGATATGCCCCTGGGTCAGAAGTCAATTGGGCCATCTGAGAAATATGGTCTCAGTCTCTTTTCTGGTGGAGTGTGGGAAATTCATTTGGATTAGGACCATTCCAAAAGCAATAAGAGTGCTAAACTTAACTGCATTTGAATCAGATAAATGTTTATATGTTCAAATTGCATTAGCAATATCAAAAGATAAATGTAAAACTAGGAAAAATGTTAACATTTCATAGTTCTCAAATATATGAAGAGCTATTAAATATTGGGAAGAGAGAACCAACAATTAAATTTTAAAAATGGACCAAAGACATAAATAAGCTACTCATAGAAAAGGAAATCCAAAGATATTTGCATATATAAATACTGCTCAATTTCACTTCTAATAAAAATACATGTTAAAAGTGTACTTTGCTGATATGATTCATCTGTAAGATTGGCAAAAAATATAAAAGTTTGAAAATATCATTGACAAAGCTATAGGTAGGGAAAAGGCACTCATATATTTTGATACTTTAGTTAGTTTACTCTTATTTAATAATTTTAGTTTCTCTTTTCATTAATAATTTTTGTGAAGAAGCTACATACAAATATTCATTATTTTTGCATGCATCTTTGGGATAGATACTTCTAAGTTAGATTGCTGGGGCCAAGGACAATAAACTATACCTTGCTAAATATTTTCAGTTGCTCTTCATAAGGCATTTTACCTTTCTATCAGCAATATATTTGCTGTAAGCACTCTATGTTTTAAAAAATTTAAAGAGGGTTTAGTATAGAATAAAATAAAAAATAATAGAGGCAAATCTAACTATATATTAAACTGATTCCATATCATACAGAAAAATAAAATTGTTTCAAGACATTTTGAAAATGGAACTGCTAAACTGAATGGCTTATAAGAAAAACAGAACTGTAAAAACCCTGAAATTTTTCTTGATTGTTTATTTTTTTGTAATAATATTGATATTCTTATTTTGACATCATACTGTTTATATGACTTGATAATGATGGAAAAAGGCCAATAAGAATATAGTACCTGTTAATATAGGTAGGAATCAAAATTCTTAACCCAAGCAAAATGAGATATAAATATAAGATAAGAGACATTGATTTTAAAAACCCTGAACTTCTATTTAGATCAGAATTGTCACTAAATCCCAGGGATCATAAAATTATTGATTTCTGTGTTGAGAAGTTGGATACTCACTTTATATTTCATGGTTAAGTCTGATTTGAAAAATTCTCAACAATCGATTTCTTGCCTCTTTTTGAATTACATCAGTGCCAAAGAATCACTCTATCATAGGTTTAATATAAGTTCTGTAACTAAGTCCTACTCTAGCTCTACTAGATATGACTGGGAGAATTAACCTAATCTCTCTAATTCTCTGCTTTGTAAAATGGAGACAATGAAAAAAATCTTACTGACAGAATTGATTCCTGCAGGGATTGGCCTAGTTGTGGGTACAATACTTTCTTACCAGCAATCCTTCAGGAGATCATCTAACCACAAATCCTTCTTAAAGAGTCATATTCATAAGTGAAATTGTGATTTGGGGCTACTTTGCTACATCACTTATCTTGGAATCTTGATAGACTCTGAAGTAAGAGACTGAGTTTTATTAGTCTTTTTATAGTAATATGATGTTGGCCACAGAGTTCTTTCATAATACTAAAATGCACAGGAGATAATGGTGTATATAAGCTGCTAAATACCATAAAAAGTTATTATTACTATATGTTGGACATCATTCATTGAGAAATAATAAGTCAAAATACTCCAAATTCCTAAATATTTGGAACATCCACAAGATGCCACAAGTGGACACTTCCACACCAGACCTCACAGACAAGTCCTATTCACTACACAGGTGCACTCGAAATACTTTATAAAACTAGCATCAGGCTATGTGATTAAAATGTACATGAAACATACATGAATTACATGTTTAGATTTGAGTTCCATCCCCCAAATATCTCAATGTGTATATGCAAAATATTCCCAAATTTTAAAAGGAGTAAGAGTAGGAGGAGGGGAAGAAGGAGGAGGAGGAAGAGAGGAAAAAAAAAACATGTAATTTGAAACATTTCTGGTCCCATTCATTTCAGATAAGGCTATGCTCAATCTGTACTTTCAGTATTTATATCAATTTTGCATAGCTGTGATCGCTGTTGTTCTTTCATACCTTGTCCTGAAATCTGCCTCCTTTATCACTTCTACTCATACTCTATTTCTCCCCTCTGGGCTTCACTGAATAATTAATCCCTCTCATTGAAGAGATATTTTTAAAAAATTTTAACAATTTGAATAATAAAAATGTGAGTATTCAGTCCTAGATTTATCATCAATTATTTTATTAAATAGATCATTTTACACTTACACTGAGGACGCCATTATATATATAATTCTTTTGTTTTATTTGCTTTATGCTTTATCATGAACTAAACTATTGATTGAAGTATGACTAGGATTCCAGTTCTTAACCTAAGAGTTTTCATCCCTAGAACTCTGTGCTTTCTTCTTCAGGGAATATTCGCCCTACAGTGATTCTCATGGGGGTCATTATCTATCTTTTAGGGATTGAGTATTTTATATCTCTGATTATATTTGTCTTTACATTTTTAATTAATTAAGTAATGTGTGTGATCAAATGTGTTCTCCTTGAGGGCACAACATCCATGAGAATTTAGACAGTTTCTGTTTCCTTCACCTACTCTTAGAGTGTGAAACAGACTCAGCACATACTGTTACAAATTTGTTTGAGCCCAGTGATAGGAGACACACTCATATGCAACAAGCTACAGAAGGTGGATTTGTCTTGCAAATTGGCAGAATGAGGCAACAAAAGCCTAGGAATATATCACTAGCTGGTCACTCAAGTCTTAAAAAGGTTGCAGATAGTTAGAGGTGGATGGAATTCAAACGTGTTGTGCCTCTTATGCCGCAGCTGAGATATCCCCAAATGCAGCCTGTTGTAGGTTTTCTACCCAACTTGAGGTAAGATGACCACTGAAGTAAGATGACCATTTAGGTAAGATGACCAGTGGGCTAGAGTATGGAAAGTCATCCTTTTCTGCCATGGAGACCCTGGGAATGGCGAGGAGACATATCCCAGGTTGTTCCAGTCAGTTTTCTCTTATTTCAGGATGCTGTATTCCCTGCACATCCAACAGCTATTCCTAGGAGTTACAAGCAGGAAAGTGGAAGTGGAGGTAGGGAGGACTGAGCTGGTCCAAGACCATCCAAAGAACTGTCCTGCAGAGGGAAGTTATAACATAGAAGTTGAACATTTTGAATGACACACTGTCAAGTACCTTTAATTAGTTTTGCAAATGAAGTCACTTTTCTATTTGCAATGCTATTATGTAACTTTCTGATTATTTAGTTATGTAGTGCTAATTTACATTATAATTGTATATGCAATAGTTCTATGATGAGATTATTGATTAGATAAATATCTTTGCATATCAAATATGTGGGTGAAACAGAAGAATCTCACAGTATAACTTTTAGATTTCCAGCAAAATGCAGAACAGTACATCAAACAGGTGGTATTCAAAACACATTTCAAAATAAAATTTTAAAAAGTAAACACATACACTGCCCCTGATATATGATTAAGGTAATGCCAACATATATCAATTTTTTTCTTACTCCATTTATAATCTCTTAAAACATCCTGTCCTTTGTTTTATTTAAGTCCCATGTTGTTAAACTGGCTAATATTTACCAAATGAGTTAGAATAGTGATGTTCCAATTAAAAAAAAAAACATTTAATAAAATAATGTCATATCTATTTACACATGTAATTTGTTGATTATTATCAAGATATGCATGTTTATTTGTATGTATATAATAATATCTATATGCATATATTAGGTCATGGGAAAACATATAATGAATCCTTTGAATAAAGGGCATATTTTAATGGTACAAAATAAATACAGCCATGCTAGACTAAAGAGAGTTTAATAATAATTATATGTATATTTGTGATACAAAATGAAAAAAAGTACTCCTTGGATTAGGTAGAAAAAAAGAAGTTGTTCTTTCCAATTTCAGAGATAACTTTATGAAAACTATTAAGAGAATAGCTAGCTATACAGAAAAATAAGTAGCCAGAAATTGGAAAAAAAAATGCTTTGTATCTCTTGAGTTTCAAGTTCCCAAATGATGAATGTATAAGTAAAAAGGGGGGAAATAACATAATATTTTGACATTTAAGGAATTCATGTGTTCAAATTATTCTAACATAATAGTTTTAAGTAGTAGGTTCTGTGATGCCTACAGGACAACAGCTAATTCTCTCTGGGGTAGGTAAGGATGTTTTCACAGAGATACTGATCATGTGAACTGAGAATAAGAGATGGAATAGTAGATTTGTAAGACAAGAAGAGTTAAGTCAACCCTGTCCAAAAAATTAAACTGTATGAACAAAGATGAAAACATAAATGGCATATGTCTCTGGAGATGTTATGAAAAGTCAGACATGGGAGTCCCATAGCATAAGAAGGATGGGAATATAACTAGAGTAACAGCAGAAGGAAGAAGAGTAGGAGGAGAAGAAGGAGGAGGATCTGCAGGAGGAGGTGGAGGAGAAGGAAGTCTACAGGAACATGTTTTCTCCAGGGTCTAAAAATGATTGCAGCTTAAAATCGAGTTCCATATCCATGATAGCATGCTGATGAGAAAATGACATTCATAGAAGACAGTCTATTGGGACTAAGTCTTCTATGGGACTAAGTCTACTGGGACTAAGTTTGAGAATGCACATTGGAACAAGTTTGAGAATGCACTTTTTTAAAAAAAATGCTCATCTAAATCATGTAATGTTTGATTTGATAAATATTTTCATACACTTTATTTAATTATTTCATGAACTGAGTGTCCTTGGGGTAGTTACATTTATTATCAATTTCCAGCTGCAATCAGATTAGTTTTTTCTTGAAAAACAGAATAACAAAGTAATTAAATAGTTTTCTTGAATATAAATTTCTTTTCTCTTATGGGTGTTTACCTTTTCTAGCTTTCATAAGTTAAAGAGAAGATCATGAATAGGGAAAAATATTTTCCTTGAGGAATAATACTGACATGTGAGATGTTGTCTTCTGCTACAACTTCAGTGGAATTTCAACTGATTTCTGATGTAAAGGGACCAGGAATAAGATGTCAGTATTCTTGGTTTCTCAAACAAAAAACTGCATTGTCAAAGAAATCTCAGATGAGTCAAGTAGAGGACACTACTGGTAAATGAACAACCTCTTAGTTGTTTGGGTTTTGACTTCAAATACTTACATATTATAAGTCACGTAAAGTGACTTGCAGTAGACTAAGAATCTGTTTTCTTTTCTAAGATGTTGTTACAGTTTTGGTTTGGTTTGAAAAAAAAATTCTGTTTAAAGTACACATTTGGGACTTAGGATAAGGCACTACTGTAAGGCAGAGGCAAGGGACCTCTTGGTATGTTTGGAAAGGAAGAAGACCCCAGAGCCCACAGGAGAGTTTGGAAGAGATTATTATTGTACACCCAATATCCATGATACTTTACCTATTTCCCAGTCCCTTTGCCTCTAGATTGTGTCACAGAATTAATAATCTCAATAAAATATAAGCAGAAGTGATATATTACTTTCATTCTAAATTCACTAAGAATTGATGTAACATCTGCTCATGCTCATTCTTTCTTTCACTTGTGTGCATGGAAATGAGTACACTGTGAAGACAAAGTTTCAAGCAGGGAGCCAGCATGAGGTCCTGCTTTCTTACACTAGTCCAGGAAAGTTCCAACCTGCATCATAATGTGAGTGAGAAAAAAAAAAAAAAACTTTGTTTAATTTCAAACTGTAGTATAGTCTATATTGACTAATAAACCCAAAACAAAATATTCCAAAAATTATGGGAAAAATACAGCATCATTTGTAAACTTTGTTCTTACACTAAGAATTCTATCCATAAACTTGAGTATTCATTTATTCAATCATTCATTTTGCTGTGGATAAACAGTTGGAGCTTATAGAGCCCCCTCTATAAGTGAGTGACCAGAATTAATGGTGTTCTCAAGAATTCCTATTTAGAACTCTAGGAATGATTTTTGAGAAACAAAATATTTTTTTTAGGAAATCAACTGTCAATTTTGCTATAGTGAGATATATGTGCATTATTACCATGCTAAGATTCTATCATATCAATGTGTATATGGAATAAAAATATGAGATAAAAATTTGATAGCCAACTAGTAGAAATCTTGTCAAGATTTTAGTACATTACTAAGTGCTTAATAAATGTTAACTGGATATCTCTCCTTTCCATCTGTGTGCTTTGGTAGTATAGTTTGATCATTTTTTTGTTAAACAGTCTTATTTTTAATTCTGGCCTAATTATTTATTACTATAAGACCTCAAGTAAGGTACATCATTTAACTGCTCAAAACCCTGCTCACTTTTTTTTTTAATGAAATGATAATAGCATCATTCTAAGATTGGGGTAAGAATTAAATCACATAACATACTGAAATATTTTGTATAGTGCCTGCATATTTACAATGCAAAATAAATCATATTATTGATATTATGCTAATACTATTCTCTCTTTCTGAAACAGAATTATGTATCTTTTTTATGTGAGTCATGGGAGTTGAAAGACAGAATAATGTGGCTTTAATACCTAATTTCAACACAACATATAGTTAACATAGAAAAGTATTTATAATTACCACACTAGAAAAAGATAAGTTATACTATTTTGGTAAAAATTAAATCATATAATTCTTTGTGAGTACTCAACAAAATTACTGGTATATTTAAAAAATACACTTTAAAAACTCATGTCCTACTGTTTAATTAACTAACTCCAATCTGATTCAATTGAGAGAATCTGGCATTTAAAAGAAGTCTACTTTGTAACTAGGAATATGAAAGGACATAGGACTTTGAGTTTGCACTTGAAATACAGTAGTTGAATTAGTCCTCATGACCATCTTTTACCATTTCTTCTTCACACTAGTCACCTTTTACACCTCTGTAACCTCTGCATATTGTTTTTTTTTTCACTTTGTTAAAATTGTACCTAATTCCAATTTTAGAGGTCCAAGCCTAAATATCATGCTTAGAATGTGCAGACTTGCAGCATAACTCAATCTTATTTATCTTTTGTTCAGAACACAGCATGCCTTTTCTCATTTTAATAAATAGATAAATGAAAAATATTTAAACAAAGATGACAGTGTGTCAACTCTTACAGATATAATTGCAATAGGCAAATGATACAAATGATTCATCTCTATGTGCTCCAGTAGAGAGTGGCTTGGAGAGTGACAAGTTGAAATGTCATTGTATCATTTATTCTTCATAGTTATTCATAATATGGACACATCTCACTGTTCTTAGACAGTGATATTAACCTAAATTTACATTTTCTCTACTCATATTAATTTGAATTTTCCTCAAGTCTAGTTCTTGTACACTTCTGCCTCCAATAATTGTTCCCATGAAATAGAATTTAGTAGTTAGATGACAAGATATTATGCCAATATCCATTTATCCATAATTGAACTAAGGTGTAGAGAGAAAATTAGTCCTCAGACACAACACTTGGTATTAAAAAGGCAGAAAAAGAAAGTCCTAAGAAGACTAGAAAAGAAACAGTAGGTAGAGTACAATGGGACTTAATGCCCCAAAATAGCTTCCACTTATTCTTCTTTAATGCACCACCAATTCTCCAAGGAGGATATAGCTACATGAAAATTAGAGCAAGGCTCCTTCTCTGATCCTCAACTGCTACCAAATGGATGATTGAAAATGTTTGTTCTTATTACTAGGTTGTACCTTTGAGTTTATATGACACAGTTTGAGTTTATTTGACACGAATTACATGAGGTAATTGTAGGGCCTAAAGAACTCTAAGGAAAATCTCATCCAACACCTTCTCCAAATAGCTTAGGATGAAATGCATGGCTTTTGGGGTTTCTAGGCCAATTACTAAAATGTCATGATTTTCATAATTAGCAGTTTTGTTCTTGTTGTTTAACTGTTGACTATTTTCTTCAAAAATGTTTTATACTGGAAGAAATTTATATTGAGAATATTGATGTCCTACATCCCTTTAAATGTTTACTTTTATGGAGAAACCTGGAGGTGAATGGATTCTTAAATATGATTGAAACATTCATATGTTGACACATTGCATTTCAGGAGCTTCAATCAAAAGCAAATTTCCAATTTATTTAATTATTTAATCACTAAATAAGTTTCACAGTATTTAATTCTATTTGTATGACTAATAAGAAAAAAATTTGCTAAAATTTAGAATCCTCTTACCATATAAGTATAGATACATTGTATTTAAAAACATAATTTTAACCCAAATCATTTAAATTTATTAGATTTTTTTTTAGGCTAAGAATCTATCTAAAATGTTAAGGATTCTCAGGTATTGTTGTGGGTTTTATAGTCAGTCTCTTGTTTTAAGGATTAGAAGTTAATGTTTCCACAGAGTTAATACTCTAAATTTTCTTTACCTATATTCTCCTTGACTTTTCTTTCCTTGATGAATGGAATACTATTCTGCATTCCTTGTAATTTCCTGCTTTCTCTGTATATTTTGTAGTAGGTATTTAACTATGAACTCTTATCTATGATTCATTTATACTTAAGGTAGTAGCAGAATATATTGTCTGCTTTATGTTAACTAAATGGGCACATTTATCATGGGAAAAGAAGGTCTCTAGATGAGGGTGTGGAGACAAATTCTTCAAAAATGCAAACAAAAATGTAATGGTAAATTTTTATTGTGAAGAAATGCTTAGAACAGAGGCAACTGTGAAAACTTTTGTATTGTGAAGGGTCATGCAAGTTATCTGTACATTTGGAAATGTAAATCTATTTTGAATTTGAGGTACCAAAAAGCCTATTTCCAAGGGAAGGTTCTGGTACAAGAAATGTGTTTTTTTATAGTGCTTATAACTACCTGGTTATAAAATAATATTTGAGGCTCTTTGTTTTGTATATAAGGTATCCTTCCAAAGTTCCTGTTATAATACAGTTATATTCAGATATAAAATAATTAGATTATGAGAACTTTAACCTAACAGCTCATCACAATTTAAATGGACAAATTGGATTACTGTAGCCAGGTGTGATATGGCTGGAGAAGGAGAGTCACTGGAGGTATGTCCTAGAAAGTTTCATCTTCCTTGTAGCTTCCTACCCACCCCCCACTCCCCCCTGCCCATGCCTGCTTCCCAGCTCCCACAAAGTGAACAGTGTTCCTCCACCACAAACTCTGCCATGATGTTCTGCATCCCTTGAGCTCAGAACAATGGATTTAGGCCACTATGGACTAAACCTCCGAGAACAAAATTGGAATATTGACATCTTGCGTCCCTGTAAAAGTTTACTCTTATAGAGATCCCTGGAGGTTGAAGCATTCTAGTGGAATGGAACATCTTAGTCCAAATAAACTTTTCCATATCTAAGTTATTTTTGTGAAGTATTTCATTCATGGCAATGCAAAGCTGACTAGGGCAGAAATTGATAATGAGAGTGGTATTGTTCTATCCCACCTGATCATGTGGTTCAGAAACCTTTGGAGCTTGTTTGCAGGGGCAGTTTGGCATGGTTTTGGGATAAAGGATGGAGAAGCCTTAGATTTTTAAAAGCAGAGCTCAACAGACAGTTCTGGTGGGAATTCAATAGATCAGAATGCAGACATAGAGACTGTGCTTATGAGGTTTCAGAGGGAAATGAAGTCTCTAGTAGTAAATGGATTAGAAACCATTCATGTTTCATTCTGGAAAAAACTCATCTGTTTTGCCCACAACCTGAGATTCTGTGTGAGTGTGAATAAAAAAAAAAAGTGTACCAATTAGTCTGATGGAGGAAATATCAAAGTAGTGCAGCATTTAGGCAGTTGAATGGACATTTCTAGAAGCTTTAGTCCAGTTTTACTATGAGAATCAGGAGCAGAAAGCAGAGCTGAAGGATTCTAAAAACGTTTACTAAAGAGATGTTAAGTAACTTTGCACAGAGAAAATTGGAAAAAATGCCTTGAGGTTATTGGGGGATTTGTAAGATCACACTGTTGCAGGTTCAAGGGTCCTGAAGAGAAAATAACTTAGTAGAGATTCTGGGGACACCCTTCTTACACAAGGGTCCTAGAATTTGTTTCATTGTGCTCAGTTACCTAGGATCTCAGAAGCTGCTGCAGCCATGATTCTAAGGAACCTAGCTACTCCATGAACTGGAGTCAGATCTTGGTGTCATCCATGTGGTGCTGGTTTTGCAGGAATGCTGGATGCATGATGAGTTAAGAGGTCTTATAATTTTCATCAAGATTTCAAAGCAAGGACTAGGAGACCAAGCCCAATGTAATTGGGTCAGAATTTTTGCAGGCTGCCTCTAAGAGAGTGATATATAAAGTTGTCAAGGTGAAGCTAATGCTGAAGTAGAGGCCCAAGGAATTAAAAGATGCCACTAATATGGACTATCTGCCAAGAATAACTACTGCCTATGGAGAGAGACAGGCTAAAAGTGCCAAGTGTACTGCAACCAGCAAGGCCAAAGTGGTGGATCTGCCCAGGCCCTTTGGAGAGCACAACTCGCCACCAAGTGTCCAAACTGCTATACACAGACTTACAGTACTGGTTTGCCCTCCCAGGGGTTGTTCTTGCTTTGATCCAATCCCTTCTTTCTATGAACTTATTCCTTCTTTTTGGAGTAAGAATGTTTATTCTGTGTCAGTGTATATTGGATGTGTGTAACTGGCTTTTGATTTTCACAAGTCTTGACTCTCAGTTTTTCTTGGGTCTCAGATGAAAATCTGGACTTGGATTTTTGGAAAAGTGCTGGAACTGGTAAGACTATGGAAATTTCTGGAAGTGGACTAAATGCATTTTTATTGTGAGATAAATATGGGCTTGTGAGGGGTAGCAGCAGAATGTTATAATTTTTATATGAGTTATCCCTCTGCCAAGCTTCTATACTAATAAAGAAATATTTAGAGGTAAAAATGAATAGATTATACAAGCTTTAGTCCAATCAATCCATCCTAGTTTAAATGACCTAACTAACTGGGTGATAAAGTTAGCAGGAGAGGCATGGTTGGAGAAGGAAGGTCACTGAGGGTGTACTCTGAAAAGGTTCATTATCCTTTGGCCCTACTTCTTTCTTTCTTTGCATTCTGGCTACCATGCGGTAAGCAGTATTCTTTTACTATACCCTTCTGCCATGATGTTCTGCCTTGCCTTGGGCCCAGAGTAATGATATCAGCCCACCATGAACTAAACCTTTGAAACTATGAGCCAAAATAAACTTTTCCTTCTATAAGTTGCTTTTGCCAGTTTTGCATAACAATGCAAAACTGATTAATACAGGTACCTTGTCCTTGAATGCTATTGAGGAAATTTGAGGTTGGTGGTTTTCAAACTGTATTCTCAGGATCTTTTTATACTCTGGAAATTTACTGAGAGTCTAAAATCTTTTTATCCTGTGTGAATTATATCAATCACTATTTACAGATTAAAAATTAAGGCTGAGAATCTTTTAAAACACAAATGTTCAGAATTGCATATTTTAGTGATTGTTCCAACAATAAGGTTATATTTTATATATAGTCTCTTGAAAACTCAATTCATCAAGCATTAGGGAATCAAGAAAAATGATAGTGCATTAATATTATTATAAAAAATAGTTTTAAACTCACACAAACAAGTCATCAGGGTCTCTAAGGAGTCCCTGGATCACATTTTTTAAAACAGTTGTTTCAAATGAGTATATTGAAAAAAAAAAGTATATTAAAAATTCACTCAGAAACAAGATACTATTTTGCAATAAAATTAAACGACAGGAAAATGGATAAACTGAATTGCAATGTATGTTAATTTATACATGAAAAGAAAAATATCAGTTATGTGAGCACAACCCAAGGAATGAGGAGTTACCACAGTGGTGTCATCTTGTCAATAGGAAGCTCATTTTACTACATTCTAGCTCTCATAAAGAGAAGACATTCTTTCCACTAACTAGAAATCAAATTCCCCAAACTGTCCTCCTAAAAAACTAAACTTCCTGAGAGTGTTTAAAACAATCTGGATGAACATATGCACATATCACTTTGTATTGAATATCCTCAAACAATTTCATTTTGATGCATTTCCCAAATGCCTTAATAAAGAAATAACTAGAACTCCCTATAATCTTCAATGTTCTCTTTAAAAACCAAAACAAATCAGGCAAATGCATGAATAAAACCTTATTCAGTGATTTACATGAGGTCTATTTGTTACTGTTAACCTATAAAATAGCAGGAATTAAGCTTCTTATTATCTCACCCCCTCATAGGAATAAAATTATCAGCCTGTAATGAAAAGTAGAAATAATAGTTATAAATCCCTCTCTTGGGATAAAGACAGGTATATTGTGGAAGAATAAAAATACATGTGCATGCTATTAAGAAAAATATTTTATCAGTGGATAATTTGATTTACTTAAACTCTAATTTTAGAGCCCATATTTAGCTTTGGGATACAGGATTGCATTTAGGGGTGATAAAATAATACTGTATATATGTGTGAGGTTCATTAAGCTTATTGGAAAACTTAAAGAAACATTTGCTGTTAATGAGAAATGTTCATCAATGCACAGTATTCTGGTTAGAACATATGTTTTTAAATACATTTTTTTCTCATTAAAATGATATCGGTTCAGAAAGCTAATCATTTCAAGATACACAAATAACAACTTGACATTTTAATATTTTAAAAATATTAGAAAGTTAATGTATTATATATTTAATATTAGAGGAAAAGTAAATCTTTTTCCCCTTACTCTGCCATGTATAATTTTAACCATTAGATTGAATGAATTGACAAATAAAAGTAACATCTCTCTTTTTCTTCCCATGCTCCCACCTTTTCCTATAAAAACTAATACTGAGTTTAGTAAATAAAAGAACAAATAACCTTTAAACTATACATGTGTATTGCTAATGTTATTTGCTTTTATTAATTTGGGGGAGGGGTACTGAAGATTGAATTCAGGGACACTTGATCCCTGAGTCACATCCCCAGCCCTATTTTGTATTTTATTTAGAGACAGGGTCTCATTAAGTTGCTTAGCACCTCGTCATTGCTGAGGCTGGCTTTGAACTCACAATCCTCCTGCCTCAGCCTCCTGAGCCAGTGGGATTACAGGCATGTGCAATAAAAGTGCTTGTTTGCTTTTATTGCTTTTATTTTAATCTCTCCGTCTATAGACTCATTTCTAACAATTTAGTTCTAAAGCTTATTCAGTAACTTCAAACTTTCTTCAGTCACTCACTTGGAATCTTCTTTTAAACAGGGGTTTGGTCAGACACTGAAACTATCTTTGTGTTCATTAAGACTGAACAAAGATTTCAAACTTAATATATATGCAGGAATACACACACACAAACAATATGTATATATATACACACACATAAAATGTATATATACACACACATACATACATTTGTTTATTTACATACAGTTGTTTTTTTCCCAATACTTTGTAATTTCATTTAATTTTTAAATAGCCTGTGAATATATATTTTCATGATTTTAGAAGTTTATTTTTAGGTGAGATAATTAGAAATAGTATTATTGGATCAAAAACTATTTGTTTTTAAATATAAATGTCCAGAAAGTTCTGTTGCTTCAAGAATGTTTATCATAGTGAAACAAAAAACTTGCAAGTAAGGAATGGGACAATTTTGGATAAAGTGAGTCTTGTTGTGTTGAATCAGAATTAGAAAAATTGGTATAAATTTATGGTTTTAGTTATGTATACAATACAGATTGATTAATATAGAAATATATATATATATTCTAGATAGATTTGTGTTAGTACACATGGCTGTATTTCCTATCTTGTCTGCTAAGAGGGTGAAGAAAGAGTGACACAACAGTAGCAATATGCATGCATAGTCACACATTTTTGGCTTGGAGAAATCCATGCTCGAGCTGATGCAGAGGACCCACTATGGGTCTGAAATATTCTGATACCAACATAAAGAGGTGCTCAAATGATGATGGGGACTGATTGAAAAGACAGAAGCCCATTGAAGAAACTCCCAGTAGCACAAAATTGGGATAAATTTGTGTAGATAATTGTACAAAGAAAGACAGAGAGAAAAGTTGTTCCTCAAAGAACATTTCCAATTAATAAATGTAAAATGAATGATGGAAATAGGCAATAACTGTAAAAAAATACCTCAATGATATTTTGTAGACAAGAAGAATCAATGGATACAAAAATAATTGAATGAAAGTATGATAAGAAATAGCATTTATGCAAAGTATCGAAATAGGTCTATGCAAGATACTCATGAGTAAAAAGAAAAAGCCATATATTTACAATTAATAAATCTGGCAGATATTGAATGAAACAAAGCATCACAATTACCACCAGAAATACGATATTTTACATGTTCCTCTGATGTGCTAAAAATCACACTGCATTGCTTCTCTACATTCCATGTTTTTTTTAATGATGAAAAATCAGAAAATTTATTTGCTATAACTTGTAATCTTAATCCATCAAGTATACTTTTGCAGTAAACTCAGGAAAAATCATTACATTTTGTGTCTGTGTTTGTGATAAATCTTTTAAGAAGTTACATTTATATATATATATACATATATATGTATATATATATATAAGTTTTCTCTGTGTTAAATTGCTGTCTACAGTTTATATTAATATCATCAACCAACATTTTCATCTATTTCAAGTTAACTAAGAATTATTTTATTCAAAAGAATTATATTACACAAAATGTATAAATTAGAAAAAATTAAAATTGAGATGTAGTCTACCAAATAACTGACTCCTATTCTCTAGAAGGGTCAAAGTCATTAAAGACAAAACAAGATTAAAGAACTGTCATAAAATGAGAAAAAGTAAAGATCCATGACCACTAAATAAAATATGTAATTCTGGATTCAATCTACACCATAAAAAGACCATTTAATGCATCAAATAGTGAAAGTGGAATAAGAGTTGTATATTGGTTAATGTTATATCAATTTCAGTTTTCTGCTTTTGATCTTGTATGGTTATTTAAAATTCATAGTTAGGGTAAAAGATGAAAGGAACATGGGGATACTGAAAAAGGACATAGGAAATAGAAGGAGACTTGGGAATACTGAACTACTTTTCAATTTTTGAGAAGGTCTAAGATTATTTCAAAACAAAAATTAAAGAAAAATTAAAAATAAATCAATTTTCATAACAATGTGAGTGAAGAATATAAAAGAAAGTTTATTCCAATAATATTTAAAATAATAAAATGTTGTAGTTAAAATTTATGTTAAAAATATAGAATGGACATAGCCATATGTTTAGGTTTGGACCTTAACCCCCTCCTCACAGCCTGCCGCCCCCCTGTCCCCCCCCACCCCCACTTCCACCCCCCAAAAAATAGCTCATGTGTTGAAGATTAAGTCTTCAGTAAGGGAAGTTGTAAAAATTTTAGGAGGTGAGACCTGGTTGGAGGAAATAGGCCATTAGGGTTGGCTTGACCTTGGAGGGGATGAGAACTCTGTCCTTTTCCTCTCTCTCTCTCTGCTTCCTGGCCTTCATGAGGTGACCAGATTTGTTCCACCATGTGCTCCCTGCCATGATTTTCTCCCTCACAAGTCCACAACAATGGAGCCAACAACACTATGGCTGAGACTTCTGAAACCATGAGTCAAAATAAATGTCCTTTAAATTGTTTTTCTCAGGTATTTTGTCACAGCAATGGAAAACTGACTAACAGAAAATTGGAAATGAGAAGTAAGATTGTTGCTATTTTTATATCTGATGATGTGGTTCAGAGTCTTTGTAATTTTTTCATGGGAGGAGTTTAAAAATGTGGGCAGAAACTAGATTCAGGCTAGAGAAGCACTTAAATGCTATAAGTGAAGCCTAATGGGGAATTCTGGTGGAGCTCAGAATACCAGAATGCTGATAGAAATGTGGACACTATAGGTAGTGCCTTTGAGGTTTCAGATGAAATGAGAACTCCATTGACAATTGAATTAGAGGCCGCCCATGTTATAATCTGGAAAAGAAAATGTCTACATTTTGTCCATGACACTATAGGAGGCTGAATTTTAAAAGTGATAGACTAGATAATGTGACAGAGGAAATTTCAAGGCACAACATTATTCAGGCTGTGGTACGAGTATTGGTGTATGCTATTAGCCAGATTTATAATCATGAGCAAAAATCAGAGCAGAAATATTTTTAAAACTTTCAGCTTGGCCAGAAAAGTAATAATTTAAAGTTGTGGCCAAGGAAAATGTTGTTTATGAAGAGATTAGCACCATTAAAAAGAAGCCACGGCTGGGTATTATGGCACAAGACTGTAATCCCAGCAGCTCAGGAGACTGAGGCAGGAGGCTTGCAAGTTCAAAGCCAGCCTCAGAAATTTAATGAGGCCCTAAGCAACTCAGTAATACTCTGTCTCTACTTAAAATATAAAAAAGGGCTGGGAATGGGGCCAACCTAGATGCCTTACAATAGAAAAATGGATAAAGAAAATATGATGTATATAAACAATGGAAATTACTCAGGCATAAAGAAGAATAAAATTATGGCATTTGATGGTAAATGGATGGAACTGAATAATATCATGCTAAGTGACATAAACCATTCCAAAAATACCAAAGACAGAATGCTCTCTCTGATATGTGGATGTTAACCCACAATGAGGAAGGGGAAGATTAGAAGTTCCTTGGACTAGACAGAGTATTGAAGGAAAGGGGGACAGGAATAGAAAAGACAGTAGCATGAATCAGATACAACTTTCCTATTCTTATATATGAATACATAACCAATGTAACTCCACATCATATACAACCATAATAATGGGATACTAATTGGAACAAGTTATACTTTTTCCTTGTATGTATAATATGATAAAATAGGTATATATTTTATGTATATCTAGAAAACAAACAAACAAACAAGGAAGCCAAATACTTTCCAAAAGGACAATAGAAAAAAAAAGGATACCTCTACCTCTTTGTCTACCCTTCTATTTAGTTAGGTCCTAATGAACTGAAAAGTTTAAACTCCTTTGAAACATCTTGCTTTTTGAAATGAGCTCTGGAAAGCACTATTCACTCAGTGGGGATTTACTTCCCCATTTTTAGTCATGCAGGCACTTAGAGTTGTCTGCAATAGCAAGGTCCAAGGGGGCCTAGCTATTGATTCTACTCACAGATGATCTTGGCATAATCCATATGATGCTAGTCTTGCAGTCATGCAGAATGCTGTAGTTGCAGGTTTATATATGCCTATATTTCAAAGGAAGGCCTAGGAGGTCAGGCAATGAGTGGCAGGCTTAAAACCTCTGTGGTCATCCCCTGAGAGGGTGATGCTATGAGAATGAAATCCAAACTGCAATGGAGACCCCAGGAAGTTAGAAATCTCTGCAGTGAGGTACACCTGCCAAGGGAAACCACAGAATAAAAGCACACCTATCCCCAGAGAGTGGACCTTTGGGTTGTAACTGGCAAAACCACAGTTTGGGCAGTGCCCAAGTCCTTTGAAACTTGCATCATGCCACCACATTCCCCAGATTCTGAGTATGGGCTGCAGGATTCAAAGTTTGCCCTGATGGAATTAAATCTTGCTTTGGTATTCTGTTGTTCCCTTTTGGAATGTGAATTTATCATGTGCATAAGTTGGAAGTATATAACTTTTTTGTTTTAATTTTTATAGGGCCGCACAGATAAGAGTTTGCCTTGAATCTCAGAGGAGACATTGAGTTTGGAATTCTACTAATGTCAGAACTATTAAGACTTGGGGACTTCTTGGAGATGTACTGAATGTGTTTTATATTGAGAAATGGACCTCAGCAGTTGAGGGCTAGAGACAGAATGCTTTGGATTGGAGCTTAAATGCCCTAAAAGTTCATGTGCTAAAAGCTGAGTCCCCAGCTGATGGAGTTATTGGGAGGTAATGGAACTTTTAGAAGATGGGGCTTAATGGGAGAAAGGTTTTTGGTAGCGTGCCCTTGAAGCAAGGGTATATTGGGATCTTGCTGTCTGTCTCTCTGTGTTTGTGTGCTTCCAAGTACTATGAAGTTAACAATGTTATTCCAACATAAGTTCCCTACCATGATGCTCTGACTTACAATAATTCCACAGTGCTGGGATCAGGTGACTGTGGGCTAATCTCTGAAATCATGAGCCAAAAGCAATATTTCTTCCTTTACATTGGTTTTCTTAGATACTTCAACTATCAAGGGAAATCTAAAATACCATATATAATGGAATATTTTACAGCAAGTAAGTTTATCTTCAACACAAATACTTCCTGCGTGTATGATTTATTAAGAGAAAAATACTGTCAAGGAGTTGTGTTGGATCTTTTTTTTTTTAAATAACATAAATATACAAATCCATGCACAGGGAAGCTATGAAAAGTTTTCCAATAAACTGCATGGTTTTCCCTGTGTGTTTGGCTTGTGGTTAACATCTTCTTTATCGACTTTTTAACTTTTTTGTTTGTCATGATTTTTTAAATTGAGCATGCATTACTTTCATAACAAGCAGAAACCAATAAACAGAAAGTTCCTTCAGCAAACTTTGGGCATTAAGCTGAATCCCCTAAGCTTTGCTGAAGCAGAATGAAACTATAATAAGGGCAAGTTGGTATGAGTAAAAATTAACTTTGATCATATTTAAGCTAAAGCAGATTAAATATTAGGACTCATTATAGGAGGAACATATAGCTCCATCTTTAGACTCCTGAGAAACAGTGAAAGCACATCCCCCCAAATGCAAAGATAGATATATTTGGCAGATAAAATGTGCTGTCTATCCAGAATTTCATTTTGTTACTGAATTCTTTTTATACTGTCTTTTTAATTTGTACTCTCATTAGGGGCTTGCTCTCTGTATTAGAATCCCACAAATAATGGAATTCCAACAATGTTTTAGACAAGAATTCAACTATTTTTGTACCATTTATTAATGAGGGAGTTTATTTCCCATTTTTTTTTCTTAGAAACTCCATATAACAATGCTAAACACTTCATTAAAATAGTTTTGATTTCAAGTTGAAAAACTAAACTGAGATCTAGAAATTGTCTTCAAGCAAACCACTATGATACTACATGCATTGTGTAGTACAATCATCCCAATAATAGATTTTCAATGACTTCAAAATGCTGTTTTTACATTTATTTAATAGACACGTAAATGTATATGTACTTTTGCATAGCTGATACATAAATTAATTTTAATCCAAATTTTAAGGATTTCTGATGCCATTTTAGAAATGCCTTAGTAATTTTCTTATACATTATCACTTTTATAGATTTATAGCTGGTCAAAAATTTAATGTGATTTTTTTTCTCATTTTTATATTTTCATGGTGGAATGAACAAAATAGAAACATTTTTTTTCTTTGCCATCACTCAAAGTCAAGAAAGGAGAATTTGTTCTGGTAACTACCATTTTGACAGCTAAAATAGTGGGTTTGGATAAACGTCTACAACTTTATGTGATTTTTCTGAGCAATGTCACTGCAAGAATGGAAGGGAGAGGTTTTTCAAAACAGATGTTCATGCAAAATGCTGAACTCTGCCTGTGTTGGAAATAACACAATATTAGCCTTTAGTGAACTATTTCTTGACATCCTCTCTAGCTATGAAATGCTTTAGTAGAAAAATGTCATATTTTAAAAGATTTTCTTCATAACTATGTGATTTTACTCAAATAATCTGGTCACTTGGAATAAAACAATAAAATTTTTATTTTTTGTAACAAATATTAAGGGATACATAAATAGCAAGCATAATTTGGTGCTTGAAGAAGCCATGAAAGATTGGATAACTGAGAGAGGAGAAACATTTTAGACATTCATTGGTCACTTTTAAAAGATATTAATTAAAATTATTAGTAAGAAAAATTAATTCTGCAATTCCTTCAGGGCTAACTGATCCCCAAATTAAGCTTCAGTATATTGGATTTTTGCTAGGCAATTTTTGCTGTGTCCATAATTTCAGGATTTTGTAACTGTTTATTGTTAACAGAATTTCCTATTGGTTCCTAGAAACCAAAGTAAAAACTGTGAAGCCTAAAATTAAATAATTACTCTAAGTGTAAGCCTGCTGGAAGGTTACATTTGCTATACATGGATGATCACTGAAGAAATTCAATTTATGTGGGGGAATGAAAGTCATTTTAAGAAATTAATATTTAATATATTAATACATGTTTTAAATTAATAGTACCTAATGGAATGAAATGTTGATGGTATCCTTATATCATAATTTCTAATAACCTTGTTTCTCTTCCCTGCTGTAAGTCTTCTTTTTCCTCAAGGCAAGTCACACTATTTTGTTTTCAATTAGACAGCACAATTGTTGAGCCCTGTTCATAGAGAAGGCTTCTGCCCACTCATGACCTTTTCACTCTGTGAGTGAAGTTCAATCAGTGTAACTCCAGGCTTGCTTCATATTCTTTACAATTAAGGTTACAGTGATCTGCTGCAGTCCAGTGTTTCCTACTTTCCTACGACTGAATCTATGTCTCATTTAGGAGTTTTGTATTAGTGAAGTCCATTTGCCTGTATATAGAAGCACCTGACTACTTGAAGTTTGTTAATAAAGGTCATAAAAGTAATAAAGATCAACGTTTTGGTCTTATCCTTTATCTTAGTTTTGTTTCTTAACCTCTTCAATATTAGGAAGTGAAAAGGAGAGTAGTATTTTGGATATCCCACATTGGAGATTCTAACATGTATCAACTCTTTCATAGGTTTTGGGTTAAACAGAGAACATCAACACGAATGAGAGATAAGCTGCTAACAGAGTAGGAAAGGCAATAGAATATAAGCCAATCATTTCAAAGCTCTGTGTGAAATACCGTATTGTGAAAGGGTAGGTAAGATATGCAATGGGAAGAGGGGACAAGAAGGACTTGACTCAGCTCCCCAAAATGTGCACACAAAATGTGCTCAATCTTATCGTATACAAATCAATAACATGGCTAAAGTTGGAAATTAGTGAATAAAATTTGGAGGAGGAATAAAAGCCTATAATAAGATACATTTTTTTTAGTCAGCTTTCCATCACTAAAACAAATACCTGAGATAATCAACTTACAAAAGATTTATTTGGCTCACAGTTTTGAGGCTTTCAATATATAATTTATCAGCCTTTTGCTTTGGGGCCTGCCACATCATCTCAGGAAGGCATGGCAAAACAGATCCACTCCCCTCATGGCCAGAACACAAGAATGCGGAAGAGGAAAAGACATGGGTCTCACAGTCCCCTTTGGAGGGCATGTCCCGAGTAACCTAGTTTCTACTCTCTAAGCCCTATGTCTTCAGTGTCTACCACCTCCTAATAATGCCACACTGGAGACCAAGCTTTTAATACATGGACCTCTGAGATCCAAACTATAGCACATGGTATATTCAAATTATAGCACATAATATATCCCAAGGAAAAATAAGTAATTATTATCTTCTGAAACATAAACAGTAAAGCAGGTTGAGACAGGAGATACATAAAGAGGGACAGAACATGCAGGGTCTGGTAGTTCACACATACAAGGCAAAATACCCTTGGGCATAGCTCTGCATTGGTGGTACATTTGGATGTATTTGTGTTAATATTTTCCAAGCAAACAATAAGTTCCAGTAAAGCAGATAACATGTCTGTTTTTACTTATTATTTTTTGTTACAGCTTATAACTACTATAATATAGGTAATTATCATTTATTTGTATAGTTTTATTTATTCAGATCTAGAATATAACTCTTTTTAAACTGTTTTGCTAAAATCTAGAGTTATAAAGTTGCACACACATACATTGCATGTGGGACAGCAAATTGGTGCAACCAATCTGGAAAGCAGTATAGAGATTACTCAGAAAACTTGGCATGGAATCACCATTTGACCCAGCTATCCCACTCTTTGGTTTATACGCAAAGGGCTTAAAAACAACATACTACAGTGATGCAGCCACATCAATGTTTATAGCAGCACAATTCACAATAACTATATTAAATATACCATGAATATACCATGTGAAACCAACCTAGATGCCCTTCAGAAGATGAATGGATAAAGAAACTGTTGTATATATACAGAATGGAATATTACTCTGCATTAAAATCATGGAATTTGCAGAATGGAGTTAGAGAACACGCTAAGTGAAGTAAGCCAATCCCCCCAAACCAAAAGCCAAATTTTTTCTCTGGTATGTGGGTGCTTATCCATAATGGGGTTGGGGGGAACATGGGAGGAATGGAGGAACTTCAGATAGGGCAAAGGGGAGGGAGGGGGTATGGGGGAAGAAAGATGGTGGAATGAGATGGACATCATTACCCTAAGTACATGTATGAAGACACGAATGGTGTGACTCTACTTTGCGTACAACCAGATAAATGAAAAATTATGCTCAATGTGTGTACTGTGAATTGAAATGCATTCTGCTGCGATGTATAACAAATTAGAATAAGTAAATAATTTTTTTTAAAGTTGCCCATTTTTAGTAAAATAATTTATTTACTATTAGCATATTTTCAGAATTGTTCAACTACCACCGCAATCTTATTTTAGAACATTTTCACTACCACACAAAGAATGTCCTGCCCTTTTGTAGTCACTCCTGATTCCAACTGACAGCCTAGACATCCACAATCCACTTTCTCTATTTGCCTACTCTGGATATTTCACATAAATGGTACATATAAGATGTGGTCGTTTTTGTCTGACTTCTTTCAGTTTACAATGTTTTTGAGGTATATCCAAATATAGTGGTATTTTTATTGCTGAATAGCATTCAGTTACAGAGTTATACTCTAATTCATTTATTCATTCCCTCATTGAAAGACATTTTAATTTTCCATCTTTTGATGGTAAATAGTGCCACCCTGAAAATTAAACATAATATAATGTGAATGAACAACTTAATGAAAACAACAGTATTAGAATGCTGTAATCTATGATATCTGACCTACAAACTTAAAATATAATGTGATAATATTCTGTACAGTAAAAGACAATAATAGTCCTAAATGAAGGAGACCAGATAGAACTATGTAAATATTTGATCTCATAGAATCCAACAAATAAAGCAAGATTAGTTAACAGTAAAAGTAACTATATTTACAACTGATTCATGGAGTAAACCTGGAAAAAAAATAAGCAAAACCCAAATTCTTTTTTTTTTAAAGAGAGAGAGAGAGAGAGAGAGAGAGAGAGAGAGAGAGAGAGAGAGGGAATTTTTTAATATTTATTTTCTAGTTTTCGGCAGACACAACATCTTTGTTTGTATGTGGTGCTGAGGATCGAACCCGGGCTGCACACATGCCAGGCGAGCGTGCTACCACTTGAGCCACATCCCCAGCCCACAAAACCCAAATTCTAATGAATTTGATTCTAATGATTTAATGATACAATTCCTGATAAAGTAGAAGTTGCTTATTATTTTGGTACTTAACAAAAAAATACTAGGAAAAAATATGCTCCTCTGGTTGCCTTGTATTATTTACCTTCTGCATCTTTTGAAATCATGAGAAGAGGAAAATTATGTTTTAAATTGAAACAGAGAATATGTATCATTTTTTCCAGATCTGAACCATTAGTAAAGGCTTCACTAATGTACTGAAATTGATAGAATAATGGAATCAAGGGCAGCTATTTCAGTATAAAAGGTTTCAAGTGCTATTTGGTGGCCTACTTTTTTTTGAAGCCATGGCTATAAACTCTCAATTCTCCTTTTCAAGTGGTTTGCGTAGTCCCCAGCTCCAATCACCTCCCTTGCCAAGCTCCCACTCTCTAGCACCTCTCTACATACACCCCACCCAACTCATTTTAGTAGGATCCTGCATTTTGGACCAAATACCAGACAACTAGGACAAATGGTGCAATAAAGCCCATAAAATTACACGAGTTAGCCAATCCACAATGGGTCTGGGGACACAAGCTAGCCCCATTCAGCTTGCATACAGAAGCTGCTTTCTCCAAGCTGTTGTCCTTGGCATGACTGGAAGTTGTTTTTTTTTTTTTTTTTTTTTTCATTTTGAGCCACAAGTAACCAAAGAGTTCTGCCTTTTCTATATAATTTTCTCCATGTATTGTGTTCTGTCACCAAAAGAATCTTTAAATATTATAAAACAGTTAGTGAAGTCAGCAGGACAGCATGACCATGACAATTATGTTTAAATAGCTTCTTAAGCAGATTGCTTTTGGTTTGCTGAGTCCAGATCAGAGCAAAAGCAGCTTTGGATGAAACTGCTGCCCATCAGTAAGCTTGCCCATAGCTAGTGCTGTCTGGGGTTCTGTTTGCTGGTGATGGTAATAGTCCTCCATACCTGAATTTCCTTGGCATATGAATATTTAATATGAATAGGGTTGATTGGCTATATTCTGGGAACTGGATATTTCTCCAGATTGGGACTTATCTTAGGGCAATTGGAGCAATACACTACTTGAGCCATGCTTTCCAGAATTGGAAGCCTGTCACAGATTTTGTTTGGCAGAGATCTATACCACAAGTCTTCCACTCCTTTGTTGGTATTGATGCTTATTACTATTTTGGAAAAACTCCTGTGAAAGTAAGTGTTGGTTGGATGTCCCTGTGTTAGAGAAATTTTCTTCTTACTAACATCTTCCACTTGCTTTATTTGCTAATGCATAGCTTGCTGCTGTTGCTAGAGAACTTTTTGCTTACCAGGCTCCCAGGGATATCATGGATCACACTACTGAAGTCCACTGTCTAATTTATAGAGTGGAGAAAAGAATGAACATCCTGAATCCCCCAAAACTTTAGTCTCAGCAGTGATCTAATTACTCAAACAGCAGAAAACCAATGCTAAACACTCATGGGCACTAAGTGCCACTGCATACCAACATGCTAAAAGTGGCTATTCTTTGTGCTAAGGGACCAATTACCTTTTCTTAGAGGGAGGCAATGAGACTCTATATGAATCCTGACTCTTCTGAAGGGGACAAAAAGACTTGAAATAGGAGGTTTTCCTTCCATCACCCAGAAGATCTGAAATGACCAGTGGCTGATGAGAAGCTAAATTGGGAAGCTGAAGTTTTACTACTTTAGAATTACTTCAGCCTTTCCCATCTGAGCAGTACCTAGGCCTCTTGCTCTCCAAAAGATAAATTCATGATTCAGTCCCTTTGATATTTACACAGAGGTTCATCTGTGTAATTTGCATTTAACTGAACAAGTCTCTCATCCATCTTATCTGTAACTGGGGGATTTTCCATCAGCCTGTTCTACAGAGCTCATCATTTTGTACAGCTAATACGTGTTCCAGAGGTGGAAAATATCAGGAAACTTCTTCCAAACTACTGTCTCCTTTGCACCAGGGTTGCTCCTTCACAGCAAAAAATAATAGCATATAGCTACTAAAAAAGTACTCTGTACTTTTAACTTACATACAAAAGAACCGCCCCCCCCCCCAAACAAAAAACCTACTGTTGTCCTCCAGTACCATTCTTTAATAATTTCTATTTACCTAAAATCTAGTAATGAGATAAAACAATTAAACCTTAAGATAATACCATAGGGCTATTTTGAGTACCAACAAACAGGGCACTCATCCTGTCACTTTGCCTTTCTATTCTCAAGACACATACTGCATTAATGCAGTTGGGCCTTTCTTGACCTTGACCTTGACTTTAGCATTTAGATAAACATTATTCTTTCTTCCTCATCCTTGAACAAATGTCAGAGATGTGCTACATTCATATACATGGTATTAGAACTCTCTATTACTTTAGGATTTATGGAACTACCATAAGGACCATCTTAGCAATCAAGAATCATTGATTCTAACCTATAAAGGCCCAGGTCTAGTACCTCATATTCTAAAGTACAACAAATACCTGCCTCACATAATTAGGACCAGAGAATTTTAACAATAAATTGGCACTTGTTTATTTATCAATGATTCAAAGAGGTGTTTGTAACATCACCATAAGAAACATAGCCCGTGAATTTAACCTACTTCATAATTCTACCCAAATACTCCTGGGGCTCTCTGCCATGTTTGAATTATTCTCCCAGTTACCAACAAATAGGAGCCTAACAAAAACTGAGTTTTGGTGGTCCTTCATGCTTCTACGTGCTTCTTACTTTTACTATGATTTTCTTTTGCTTTTGTAAAATAATAAATACTCTGGAAGTCTCCTATACTATTCAGGCCACTCTAGTGCCTCAAATAATTGAGCTGAAAACTGATATATAAAGGGAAGGAAGGAGGGTTGGGATAGGGAAAGACAGTGGAATAAATCTGACCTAACTTTCCTGTGTACCTATATGAATATACCAAAGTGAAACTCACCATCACATGTGCATTCACATAACACTAATTAAAACTAACCAACAAACCAACAAACTACAAGTTAATAGAAGAAAGTTCAGTAGAATAGAGGGAAGGGAACAAGAGAAAGAGGAAGGGAGGGAAAGGGGAAGTACTAGAGACTGAATTAGAATAAATTTTATTCCATGCTTTTACAATTATGTCAAAATGAATCCCAATATTGTGTATAACTCAAAAGAACCAATAAAAGTATAGTGGAAAAGAAAAGACATCCAGGGGTCAATTTTAATGCTATGCTTCTCCGGAACTAAGTTGACCCAGTTTTGAAGTCTTAAACTCTTGGTTTTACTTCACAAGCGGTTTGCTGCGTCCCCATCTCTAATCACTTCTCTCTCTTATCAGGCTCCAATTCTCAAGGGAACAGTGTGCATACCCTCAGACTACCTCTTTCATCTATTGGGGTCTCATTCTCTGTGGCCAGATACCAGACAAGTAGAGCCAGCCTCATTGTCCCAGAGCCCATGAAATTATTCCAGCAACCAGGGAACAGGAAGCCTGGGAATCCTGGCTAACTCATCCTGCTTGTCATGCAAAAATATCCTGTACCACTCCAGCTGGCTGCTACCCCAGCACTGTGTGCAGCCCTCTGTCTGGCCTGATAGGCAGCCTTCTCTGCTTTGGAGCTGGACATAACAAAGGGTTCTCTGCTTTTCATCTATTTGTGTCAGTGTGTTGTGTCCTACCATCAAAAGAATCTTTAAATCTTATAAAATGCCTATTTCATGAGTTTTTTCATATTACTCTCAAATCTCATGAAAATATTAAAGTGATGCATCATCTGATATTCTGTCTCATAGTGACTACAGATATTTTCTGTGTTTTAATTTGATAGTATAATTCTTGTGCCTAGTACATGCTGTAGTCCTTTAATACATATGAATTTCCTTTTCACATAAAAGCCTTTCTTCTCTAGCCTGTTTATTAGAATTAGACACTTATTTCTAAGAAGAAAAAGAAAGGAAGAAAAAAAAAAAGAAAATGAACAATGAGTCACACTGAGTTTAGAGCAATAATTTTTTAAGGATTTATTTTTTCTAAATGTAATTCCATAGCAACACAAACCTGTAAATGCTAAAAAGAATGTAGCTGACTCAAAGGTGGAAGCAACCAAAGTAGAGGAATCTTTAGTGTATACCTAAATGATCTATTCTTTTCCTGCTTGCTTTAATATTAAAAATCTTTCATTTGTAGGACAATATATTAATAGAAAAATTAGTTGTTTTCTCTTTTCAAAATTGCTGGTAAAGCTATTCTCATGCAGTGCAAGCTTAACTGCAGAAACTTTTATGCTTGTAGAAAAGATTTTCCTAGAATTGGAATTTTTCACCAATAAATAATGTTTAATTCTTACAACACTTTAAAATTGCTTGTGATTTAAATACAAACACATGTGTGTGTATGTATGTAAATATATATATCAATGAGGCCTAGACATTGGAGTATTTCTAAAATCTTCCTTCTATTCCTCTTCTTGCTTCAGGTGATTCTAATGTGCATGCAAGGAGAGCCACTTTACTAAGAGTACATTTTTAAAGACTTGATCTTGCAGTCTGTAGAGAAAAGTAGCCTTAATTTCAAATACATTTTTTCCTTTAATTCTTAAGCATTCCTGTGTTGAATCACTGATGACAAGTTACGTTAATAACAAACAATTAATTGAACTAAAGTAGATTAAAAATAAAGCCATCTAGTTTGCTAAATTGCATGTGTTCTATCACATAGAACACAATAGAGCTATTACATGAAATCAATATAATATTTTTAATGTTATAATTAGTAAGATCAGCTTTTTATATCTCAAAAATATCACCTTGTCTCCTTTCTTACTCTCTGGTATTCTCTTTTCTCTTCTTTCTATTGAAGCTATAAATGTTTAAGTAAAAATTAAATCTACCATATGCTTTTTGACATGTATAAAGCTAAATAACTTCAGTTCCCAAAATATAAGATGCCACCATTTGGTATTTATTCAAAGTATTAAAAACCATCAGTGCATTTCCAATTCACTGAGAACTATAGGCAATTTTTTTGCATTCACTTATTATTAAATCTCAGCAGACAATAATTCTGGTAATTAACTGAAGCAACTATGGCTTAATGAAGGAGCTTTAACTGTTTGTGTTGGAAATCTTGTTAGCCTCTACTATTTACCCACACATAATGGCAGTATATAGACCAATTCTGAATTTCTTTTCGCAGATCTTAGCTTAGTTATTATATTACTCTTCAAAACATCCAAGTGAAAATTCTGGTAGCAATCTTGAATGAATTTCTAAAAGTATTTTACTGGCAAAGATCTTTGCAAGTTTTGGGCATTAGTCAAAATCATTGCTTTAACATTTCAAAATTGCAATTAAATTTTAATGATATTAGAATCAGAATTATATGAATGCCAGAGTTCTTCCCCCAAATATTGTTTATATTCATTAATAATATATCATGTTAAAACAATTAATCATATTAGTAAAAAAATGATATTTTTTAAAATGTTAAAATGTTTATTTGTATACATTTTTCACTTTGATTATTTTGGCAAAATTACACTTGACAGCATATTAGTGTGTTCTTAGTTTAAATATTTTGAACTTATATAATGAATACTTCTTGTAAAACAAACATCTATATTTGTTTTATGGAAAAACAGGTTTACTTCATCCCTACTTGCTATTTAGAAAAATAAGATGCTGCATACATATATAAAGTAAAATAAATGGCTTCAGAATTATTAATAAATCAATAGCAATGCACAAACCATTTTATTTTTTCTCTGTTATCTGGAATATGTCTTATAAGAAAGAAAAATATCTCAAGTATAGGCAGTTTACTCACAATTTCTAAATCTACATGGAGAAAATATTAACTGGATTTTTTGGAGAGATAATTGCATTATTATGATGACTAAGATGCAATTCATTAATATATCTTAAAATCAATTACTAATTTTTAATCCACATAGGATGATTTCTTAAATACTGACTTTTTGAAAATATGGCACTTCCTTTCATGATTTTTGGTTGAAATTGGAGGCACGATTTGCAGATGTAACTGCAAATTTTGGCTATATTTCAGATTTAGTAAACCATGATTCCCAGAAGTCTCAGATTTCTAATTTCTCAAATAAAATTTGCTTTTAAATGTAGTCAAACCATTTGCCAAGCATAAACGCCAAATGGTAATAAATGAAAGCCTTATGAAGGTGACCTGACATGAAAATGTATAGTTTTAAATAGAAAGTAGGGATGAAACCTGAATATATTGATAAAGTACTCTTTGCTACTCAAATATATATCCTTCAAATCTATCTTTTTAGCTATCTTTCCTCTAAATAGAAATATTCTTTTATGTTATGTATACATATAAATATTTTTTTCTTATTTGCATTTAATTTTCTGAAGCACATGCATTGTACACTAGTGAAAAAATACAGGACACTATTACCATTATCAAATACATTATTGGAAATGGTTAATTGCTTTAGTATATTTCTTTCAACCAAAAATAAGCATTGTCTATGTAAGTATAAGGAAACAGTGAATTAGATAAATTAATCAAATTGTCCAAAGTTAGAGAAAGAACATATTTGAGCCATCTAGAAGGTATAGTTCTGTCCAAAGTTTGTGCTCTGTTCACAAACTTTCATAATCTTGTATTGCTCAACAGAAGCTGATACTAAAAGATTTTGTGAACATCTATAAAGCAACTTGACTCTCTACTTCAAGGAAAAGAATAAAGATTTAGTTGTATTTACATGGAAGCAGAAGAATGTATCTATACCAAAGTTAAATATTTCCTAATATTAATTGTAGAAGCATTAGGAATGTAAATTTTGCACAAACTTATCCATTTATTTAGATTCTAATGTATAAAAACCATGCAAGATAGTTTTATGTCAAGTACTTATTATCAATTTTTTTCTGTGTATCAGTATTTTTTAGGAGAGAGAATCTTTCGCTTTACTCAATTCTTTGCAAAAACAAAACAAACAAAATGATGCAGTATTTAAATTGTTTTATTCTCTGTCAGAACTTTTTATTTCTACAAATATCCATCATTGATGAACACATCAGCATCCTAAAAGGCATTGTGTGGCCCATAAAAGTAGACTGTTTCTTTCAAAATATAAATAAGAATTTGAAGTTACAATGTACCTTCAATGAAATCTATGAGTCATAAAAGAGCTACCCTTCTTCAAAACAAGTGTAATTCTTCACATAGATTTTCTGCCCACAATAAAATGCCAAAGCAATATAAGAGATTTTGTTTCTTGTGATGCCAGGAGATTTGATATCTGATATTAAACCATTTGTTAAGAGTATATATAACTAAATCATAATGTAGGAAGTTGGAAAACCTTACCCTTTACATACTTTGTAGGGAGTAATGACTACTTAATCTTTAACATATATTCACATAATAGGAATGTATGATGTGTATGTGTTTAAGTGAAGAAAAGGTAATGTTTATTGTTTCTAGCTCAATAACCTACAAAGCAGGCTAACACTTAGGTGACCAGGTATTTCAATTTCTCTTCCATTAATACATTCACATAGTTTTCCTGGGCATCAAGTGTGAATTGAAAGTATCAACTCTTACAAGGAAAGTTCCAATGTTAACTTTAGGCAACTCTAGTTGTTCGGTGTCTTTTTCTAAGGCCCCCATTTGTTTTGCCCCCACATGATTCTGAAACTAAATAGAAAATAATTACTCCCTATGAATAAATTCTCCAAGTACCATAATGTCTTCTTTCTTCAAGGAATTGATGAGCTCTTAAGGGTTAACTGGAGTGTCACTGCAGCAAGGCCAAGCTAATATTCCTGAGAGGTTGAACTGAAATCATGACCAGTGTGTGGTGCTCTTTCATGATCTGAGGGACATTTTGTAGCAAGTGCATTTCTTTCCTTATAATGAAAAACTAGGAAGGAAAGTTAGCTGCAGTTCTGTGACCTATTTTCTCTCTTTACCAGATACATCCAGAGGGAAAGAGCTGACAAGGCCAAATCCTCATTTAAACCTGAACTCCAGATCTATTGGTACACCCAGTAATTGTATTTATTAAAAGAAAAGATAATAGGGCTAATGAGCAACTCTTCTCAGAAAAAGGATGTACTTGCTAAATAAATTTCAAATTCATGGTTTATATCTCACTAGAAATTGTCACATAAGCTTTATAATTGGTTCAGATAGCAAAAGAGACAGTCCATTTTTTTATATGAAATTCTTCATATCTTATTATTTCTGTGGCTTTCTAAGAGAAACAGAACAAATAAGAAACTGATAGGCAGGCAGACAGACAAATACATAGGTTATTATAGGGCATTGGCTCTTGGTATTATGAAGATTCAGAAGTTTGAAGATTTACAGTTGTGAGCTAGAAGGGCTGGGAATGTAACTCAGTGGCAGAGTGCATGCTTGGCACACCTGTTGCCCTGGGTTCAATACCCAGCACCACCCAAACAATCAAAAATGAGGAATAAAACAGTGCTGTGAATTGGAGAAACAGAAGGCAAGTTTAGGAATTAATCAGTACACCAAACATGGGTCCGTGTTTTGCCTGTGACTTATGATTATCAATGTTCTTTACATTATTGATAGAATTTAGTTCTGATTAAGATCTCTGATTCCTGTCAATCTGATTTGGCAATCTGATACTCTGAGTTACCTTAACAATTATAAAATATTTTTAAACATTTATTTAACTATGCTGCAGAAGATTATTCAATTTGTACATATTTTAATAAAATACTTTAAAAGAAGCATAGAACAAGGTTCATGATAGAAAAAATTAAAGGGAAATGTCACTTTGACTCTCCCCACTGAAAATGTCCCCGTGAGTCTTCAAAGGCATTCTGTGTAACTGTTTCAATTCTAAGAACTTTTTAATTTCTTCATTATTTTCCAGCTTTAGTCACTTAATACCAGAGTAACTCCTTGTCTCCAAAAGCATCTCATTCAACCTTGGAGGCATAACACTGCTTTTAATTTCTTATTATTTCTTTATACCTTTCCTTTTACCCAACTGTGAGTTAGTTTATCATGAGTTTTCATCTTTTATTTATTTATTTTTCCTGTTTTTATTCTTTTCCTCAGAGAGAAGAGAGGAAAAGTATTTTTTAAATTTCATTTTTGGAAGAAGAGGAAAAAATAGCGAACATATTTAAATGAATCCATCAAAAACTAGGAAATTCTACATGATGGTAGGGGCTCCTTAATTCCCATTATCTTTCCTAATACTCAGTCCCATAATTGTTGGTCTATCTTTACTTATAGGTAGGGATTACACTTGATGGGTATGGGTACCCAGAAGACAGAGAAGGCCACAGGCCATAGATGAAGGCTGCCTCAAAAAAGCAGAGGACAGATTGTAGCAGGCATGGAGTGGGGGACAGTGAGTTTGCTTCAGCACCAAGAAATGAATTGTGGAAAAGTTCAGAGGAAATCTGTGTATGATTCTAGGACCTACCACAACTTAATTCTTAAGAGTGATGTGAGATTGTTTGGTGATGATCACTATGTGTTTGAGACAGGCTGCATAACCTGAATGCTTGTAGCACAAAATCTGGAGAGAGGTGGCTTGGTTTGAAATTCCAGTTGGCCACCCATCAGTTGTGTACTTAGGAAAAACTGCTTTACAGCTCTGTGCTTTATTTTTCCATTTGTATAATGGTGATAGTAACAATATCTACTTCATCCTGCTGCGATAAATATAAAATACTATATGTTGACATTAAATTGGACATACCTGGCATTAGTGCTTGCCAACTGAATAAACAAGCACCTTGGTGCGTTCTAGCATTGATACAGTTGTGTTGATCTTGCTATCCCCTCTGCCTTTTGGCTGAACATTACACAGGATGAGGATTTAATTTTGTTATTTCAAAGTATTTCTAGAAATTTATACCTGTGGGAGTAGGATGAACACATGGGATATCTGAGAATCTCCTACTCAGACAGAAAGGCAAATGTAGCCACTACTTGCTATGCTACGCGGGAGGAGAGCCTCAAGCAGAATTCTTGCACAACAGCATCAGCTGGGCCAAACAGGACACAATCAGAAGTCTGTGCCAGCACTCTGAACTTTCAAAATGAGTCAGGAAAAAAATGATTCCATGAACAAACAGGCCATTTTGTATAGTACCAAAGGGAGCTTGGCATTATTCACTTGTCACCATTTAAGCCCCTGCATCCTCATCTTTCTGCTATTAAAACCTGTGGTTTACTATGCATACAAACACAACAATTTTTATTTAAATATTATCCCAGAAATATCAGAATGGAAAGCAGGAAATGTTATTGCTGAGGGAGAAACAAAAAAGGGTTAAGTATAGAAGGGGGTTGAGATCACACAGGTGGCAGTTTCACAATATTGGGCTACATTGTCTATAAAAAAATTAAACATGATGTCACCAACTAAAAACTGTCTTTAACAATGCAGTGATAAAATACTGTACACAAAGGTCATTGGTAGGTCTAAGTGTTGTGGTATGGACTGATCAATATAATCTATAAGTCATAGACATAGGTTAAAGATTATAGAAATGATAAGATAAAATAGGATAATAAAAATAAGTAACTAAGAGATGAGTAATGTTAAACTGCCCTAGTAATAAGTCAGAAGTAAGCATAGAGCATAAGTTCATCAGGAGTAAGCATAAGTAATATCAGGATAATCATGTAACTGTAAAACATAGCATTTAAGCTACAGGAAATAAGATATAGCACAGTGTATATACTTATGAGTATAAGTCAGTAGGCCAGTGTAGTTATGGATAAATAAGCTGATAGGTTGATATAGATATCGACAAGGTATAGTTGAGAACAATTGTATTAGCTTGATCATGTAGATATAAGGCTTATAAGATAGCAGTAGTAAAATGATGAGTAAATGGGATTAACTGCAAACATCAAATAAGCTACCATTACTGGAACAGCAGGAATGGAGTTACTGCGGCTATAGGAACAAAAACTGTGGCCGTAGGGACTCCATCTTAGCTGCTTTAGACTCCATCTTAGTTTTTCTGTTATTGCTCCTATGAAGAGGAAACTGCAGGATCCACTTCTGATAAACCAAAACGAAAGCTGTCTTCTTAAAAAAGAAAGAAAGAAAGAATAAAGCAACAACCACAGAAAAACGGTTTTAGTGTACTTTTCACCCCACAGAATGCAGCCAACTCAGAATATGGTGGTGGTTGTGGTGAGCTACATCCTGGGTTTGAGTACATTTAGGGGTCTACATGACTTTAAAATAGATTATCGCCCCTGCTCAGCTGAAACTCAGGATACAGTGGTCTAACACTTGTTCAGACTGAAAATGCAATAAAGCTGTCTTTTTTAACTTCTGTAACTTGCTTGCTTGCATGATGCTGAGAAAAGCCCCTGAGTTGTGGTTTATTTCATCCTTTTCCCCAAGGTGCAGGGCAAGAAATTGCTGTTCTCCCATCAGAGCATCAGTTTCTATGGGTGGGAGACAGTCCCTGGCCAGGTAAATAAAGCTCTCTTTTGTTTGAATTTGGACTTAGAGTGTTTTCTGAGGAGGCTCCCCATAACATATGTTCTAAATAAATCAGACACACATGAACTGAGCTCCATGGATTTGCTTTGATAGTAAGCTAAAAACGATTTTGAAGCAATTGAACCATTTTTGTGCAGAGCAAGTTTCTGTAAGAAATAGTGTATTCATATGAAAAAGAGGTAGAACTTGAGTTATTTCAATTCTGGCATTCTTTGTGCCCACAGTTGTCTGAATTGTACAGTTCTTTCATTTTGGAGAAATCAATCTCTCTCTCTCTCTCTCTCTCTCTCTCTCTCTCTCTCTCTCTCTCTCTCTCTCCTTTCTCTTTCCAAAATACATGTGAATGTGGTTAAATATATTGATTCATTGTTGTCATATTTTATTTTATCTTAATTAGTATATACATATACCTACAAATTTCAAGTAAAGAAAAGATTTGTCTCTCTGAAGTTCTTTTCTGGATAAAATTTTTGTTTTATTACTCACAGTTAGTTTGCTAGGGTTGCCATAAAAATACCACATACTGAATGGCTTCAACAACAGAAATTTATTTTCTCATAGTTTTGAAGGCTGGAGGTCCATAATCAAGGTGTCAGCAGGGCTGGATTCACCTGAGGCCTTTCTCCTTATCTTTCAGTTGTCTGTGCCTTAGGTAGTCTCCTCTCAGTGTATCCCTGTCTTAGTCTCTACTTACAAGGACACCAATTGTATTGGAATAGGGAATACTCACATAACCACATTGAACCTTAATTACCTCTTTAAAGGTCTGCATTCAAATACAGTCACATTCTGAGAAACTGAGGCTTAGGACTTCAACGTGTAAACTTTGGGAGGACACAGTTTAGCACATAACAGAAGGGTTATTTTAGAAATGGTATCATCCAGTTATGAAATATGCCAAGTATACTATTGATAGACTTTGAAGAAAATTTTCTTCACTTTATTCTCTTAAAGGAAGAATGAGACTTTGGAATCAGAGAACATCTACCAAGTTATACCACCCTTGGACTAGAGGACCCCTCTGTGCCTCTGTTTTCCTATAGGAGAAAATGAAGATTCATTCATTCAGCAAATACTTAGTAAGCTATATGCCAGATGTTGTTCTAGATGTCTGGGATGTATCAATGTACCAAGCATAGATCTTTACCCAAATGGCTTCAGGAGATCACTAAGTGCTAATTCAAAAAAAAAAAAAAAAAAAGACAAAACAAAGCACAGAAGGAAATGGAAGAGGAGCAACTTTCAACAGAGTGGCCAGGGTCAGTCTCAACTTGGAAGTGAAATTAGTAATTGGCCTAATAAAAATGGGTGTTAAATGTGAGCCAAGTGAAAAAGTGACCTCCTCAATAATAAGGTAAATGTATGTTCTGCAGCTGTTTCTGTTTGCATGTTGCTTTGCACACTCCAGTAATTCTAATGCAGAGGAGAAGGAATATGTGTCAGTGATTATTAGTTAATTAATTGTTTGGCACTTGTCAGGGCAATTTCACAATAAAAAAAAATGACTTAATAGTTGAAGCTTACAAGTTTCCATATAGGTTGTTGTTTGTTTTGTTCCCTAAAATGTTATGTTCAACATTATTTGGCATGTGGAGAAATTAAATAAGAGAAGTGGGTTCATATCAGAGGTAAGTGTGTATATGTGCTCATAACTTTTTTTTAAAAAACCATGCCTGTTCATGTATTCAAATGTAGAAGGCATGTGCCAGGTAAGAGAGAAGGTGTACACACTCCTGAGATTATATATGCATCTGCTAAGTATCAATTCACTGTAATTTATACTGAAAGATCTCCGTAATTAGAAACAGATGAGAAAAGTGCTAAGTTGTTTTAGGAATAATTCTTAGGTTCAGTGAACTGAGAAGAAAAATATTCTGAACCATGAAATAAACCTTGAGGTTTTTAAAAATAAAGCTCTACTTTTTGATATGAATTATGCATTACCTAGAGGACTTCATTTGATATGTTATGCATTTGTTCCTTCTGGACATTTCCATAAGAATTTATCCAAATGAAAGATTATAAAATTTTCAGAGAAAAAAAAAGTGAATTGGAAATAATCTGCTAAATATTTCACAAGAGAAAAATTTAAGTGCAAAGTATATGAGTTATGAGAATCCCTATGTTTTGAACCATGGGCATTTTGTCAACTAAGACTTCAAATTTTTTTATTTAATAATTTGTACAAGTATAATCAAATCAGAAATATATAACACATAAACTCTTATTCTGTTAGCAGAAAATGATTATGAAGTACTAATAATAGTTTTATTAATGACATAAATGATTGTATTTTAAGGTATTCTAGTGTTCAGTTTAATTTTAATTATTGTCATATAAATCACTTTATATTTCTTGTAATTCTGAAAACTAGGTAGGAAAAATCACAATTGTATATATTTTGGGTAAGCTGCTTTTATTCTTTTTAGTATAATTAAAGTATCTCTGATTCTTTTCCAATGTCTCTTTTTTTCCTATTCTCAGAAATCATTTATGCAAAGCTGGACACTGTGGCTCATGTCTATAATCCCAGCTTGGGAGGCTGAGATAGGAGGATCACAAGTTCAAAGCCAGCCTCAGCAACTTAGTGAGGTTCTAGGCAACTTACTGAGACCTTGTCTCAAAAAAAAAAAAAAAAAAAGGATGAGGATGTTGCCCAGTGGTTAAATGACCCTCAGTTCAATCCCTGGTACAAAGAAAAAAAAAAAGGAAAGAAAGAAAAAAAAATCAATGCACAGTATATATCAGAAAAAAGAAATGTCTGTGATTAAATTAGTAAACTATGTGTGCTTTTTTTAAAAAAACTCATCTGTCTTAAATATTCTTGCTTGTCCTTTCTTTTGGTAATTTTTAAAAGCATTTAGTACAATTTCCACAAAATTTGAAACATTAGAGAAACCATCTATATAAACTTCATAGGTGATAAATGACCAAGTATTTTATTTAAAATACATAGAATTTAGGCTGGGGTTGTGGCTCAGAGGTAGAGCACTTGCCTTGCACATTCAAGGCACTGGGTTGGATTCTCAGCATCACATAAAAATAAAGGATACAATTTGATGGTGTTAAAAAAAACCCACAGTACTATATTTTGGATATTAAATGTCCCTCAAAGACCATGTGTTGAAGATTTGGCCTATAGGGAGGGGATGGACCATTTACAAGGTGAGGCCTAGTGGAAGTTAGTTCACTGGGGGCCCTCAAAGGAGAAATTGAGGCCCGGCCCCTTTTTCCTCTCTTTTTGTTCTCAGTTGCCATGAGGTGGGAAGACTTGCTGTACCATACCTCCTCCCACCCCACTATGATGTACTGCTTCACCACAGGCCCAAGGGCAACTGGGCCAAGTAATCATGGACAGAAACATCTAAAAGCATGAACCAAAATAAATCTTTCTTCCTTATAAGTTGCTTCCTCATGTATTTTTTTTTTCACAGTGACAAAAAGCTGGATAACACAAAGAGGAGTGAAATGAAAAATAATGTATCTGTTAATTAACAGATTTGAATACACAATTTCACATAGGAAAAGTTCTGGTTCTATTAGCTTGCAATGTAAAAAATTCTCCATTTTTAGCTCTATGGTATAAGGTCAAGTTCAGTAAGAAAGATCCAATATTTCCATCTGTGAAACAAGAACTACTCCCATTCCTTTAGTAATGCACCTCCACCAAAGGAGTGCCAAAAATGGCCCAAGTCCTAGCATTTAAACCTGAGGGTGTGCAGAGCTGGAAAATACTGACTGAAGGAGGCTCTCGACATGAATGATGAGGATCAGGTCTAGAAACATTCTAGAATTAGATTGCTTGTTTATTGTGTTCAGAGAATGGTACTTACTAACCATAATCGACTCAAAGTCTATTCAGATCTGAATAGCCAAGGCTCTGATAATGCCAAGGCTCTGAAAGGGGGACTATCTGGGAATATATTGCTTATCCCTACAAAACAACAGTGTTCTACAATGAAATTACTTATCTATTGTGTCATTCATAAGATATTTCATTTATCTTAATGTGAAGAATTAAGCATATTAAGTCATGGATGGGGAATGTTTTTAGTGGGAGAACTAGGCACATGTGAGAGCAGGGGGGCTTAAAGAAACCTCTAACTCTTGCTCAATTTTCCCCTAAAACTAAAACTTTTATAAAACATAAAGTCAAGTCTATTTAAAAAAAAATCATTTCTTTCTGGTCTCTTGAAAATTGTCCTAATGAGTGATCTAAAGCAGTTATTATGATGATTCATCTGTACCTCTGCAAATTTATCATTCCGTTTATTGTGTATCCCTATGATTCGTGTGTGTGTTTGTGTGTGTAATAAACTTTTCTCTTATCAAAAAAGTTAAACAGCCCAAAGGAAAAAGACATGGAGGTAGCATGGTATAACTGATAAATTTGAAGTATTGGAGTAAAATAGAATTTGGTTGCATTCCAGTTATGCTATTGGTTGAGAATTTAACCTTGAGGATGTCCTTCACTTGTATGTATTGCACTGTTACGGAACCTGAGAATAACAAGCCACTACCTGGACCGTTGTGAGTAGTCAACTGATTAAAGAATTTAAAATAGCTGTTTTCGGTTGCTGTTTCTTTTCTTTTTTTTTTCTTTACTCTCCCTCCAAGATTTTTTTCTCATACAGTTCTTATCTCCTTTCATTTATATGTGGTGAGGATTCTACATTCCAGCTGTAGCACAGATGGATAACATAGTGATGTGGAACATCGTAAAAGAAAGCATTTGAAACTCTCATGTCCCTCTCAAAGGGCTGTTCTGAGACTGGTCATGGGAGGGTGGAGGATGAGATAGGAAGTGATAGAGGGATGATATATATGGTACCTTATTTTTATTTTTTCTTACTACAAGCCTGTGCTCACATACTCTTTAAGCAGTTTTGAAGTGGAAAATAAGATTTACTTAAACAAATAAAAAAAATTTCAACTTTCCCTTGGACAATTAGTACAGGGAATGATTTCACTGAAAGAAAAACATCCTTCATGAATTGTTTTAAAAATTAGGTATACTATTCTGTTTTGTTTTCCTGGTTAGTAGTCTATGTATTTTGCAAATATAAGGGAACTCTTTGTGCAGTTTTCCTTATTCCATTAAGATGATCAAAAGGTCTGCTCCAGCAGTTTTCAGTCCTGTAGTCCTTATTGCCTGCACTTGGTTTTGTGTCACTGGTCATTGATCAAATGAGAGGTCTAGCCAAGGTCATTACTCACAAAACAAATGAAATGGCAAAAGGGAAGGACAGTGAGGGGACAACTTGAAAGGTCATTTAAATTATCCTATATTAGTAAGCTCTTCAAGTATAATAGAATTGCCAGTATTGTACTATCAGGAGAGAGGAATCTTTGGCTATTAACTTTCTTGATAGTGTATTAAAAAACTTTATTGAATGCTCTTGCTTCTTCCTTGGTAAAAGTACCAAGCAAGACAGAAATTCTCCCTTCTTTAAGTCTTCTAATGCAGTACCCAAAGGAGGCATAAAGAATAGGCAAAGAACTGAAGGGACAATTATATAATTAGAATTTTGTTACCAATTAAAATAAAAATAAATATTTTCCAGGTACTTCCCATATGTCAGATGCTATACTAAATGCAACATAGTTTGTTTTTCAAACCACCCTCAGCTATGCTACAATTGGGTCTCTTATTATCCATCATTTATAAGAGACATATGTCTTTGAGAATTAGGGACGTGCTTAAGTTTACATGATGCATAAGGGCACAGACAACACTAGAACCTCATAGTATCTGATGTTAAGCTGAAGTGATGTGTATGTTTTGGAGTCAGGTGGAGTGAAAAATAGCTAAATAGAGGAATCAAATACAGAAAATGCTGTGCTTAAATTGATGTTGATGATTTCTTAAAGTCCTAAAAATGTTTATAGATAAACACTCCTCGAAGCCATTAAACTGTTAGAAATCTTCAATTTAAAAATAAGACACTGGTTCTAGAACAAGATCATATAAAAAGAAAATGAAATTAGGTCCCAAAGTATGGTGCTATTTCACACCTAGTATATGTAATTTTAAAATCAGAACCATCAGATTTCAACATATCTATCTCAACAGCTCTATTTAACACTCTTATATTTATTATCTTTGTGTGTCAGTGAATCTTTGACTTTTTATTTTTATTAGGATAAACTGACAGCTGTCTACTGTATTGTCACCTATTCTTTTTTAAAATTGATACCCTTCAACAGTCAGGCACTATTAAAGTTATTTCATTGTTTTACAGTTAATGTATTTATCAATAGTGCTGTAATAGCTGCTACAAAGTACTGATTTATTAGGCTATAGTTAGAAAACAATTATTTCATTGCACATTCTAGATTTATTCTACCATCATATTTAAGTGGAAGAATGACTATTACTGAGTACTTAAATTTAATCTCAAGAGAAAAAATTGTGTTCTATGATTCACAAATTTGATTTTTTTAAAAATAATAAATACTTAAAGTAGAAATGGATTGAGGGAAAATTAAAAAAAAGTTAACATTATGTAGAAATCAAAACATCTACTCTGGCTCATTAAAAATAAGAAAATCTTAGTAATGTCTTTTTTCCTCTTTACAACTAAAGACTTTTATTTCAGATTTTAAGATAAAAATTTCAATAGGAACGTTAGTAGTGGAGTAACAGGACACTGGCAGAGGAAAAGCAAAACCTGAGGCATTTTTCAGACCAGATGATCAGTAACTATGCAAATAGGGTAAGTCATGTGATCACATACTTTTGATGTTGATGCCCAAAATGCAAATATACATATATGCATATAGGTTAATACAGATATATGAAAGCAAAACTAGGAATAAAATGTTTTCCTATAAAATTTTATACTAAGTATGTAGATGATAATTTTATATCATGTTGGTATAATTAATATGTGGAAAATTGAAACAGAAATGTACCTGAAATAAATGGGAGAGTTGAGCAAAATTTAACAGAAAAACACTGAAGCTCAGACAGTTGAGATAGCAGGCAAAATACTACTTTTTTTTTTTTTTTTTTGTACCAGGGATTGAACTCAGGGGCACTTGACTACTGAGCCACATTCCCAGCCCTATTTTGTATTTTATTTAAAGATCTCACTGAGTTGTTTAGCTCCTTGATTTCACAGAGGCTGGCTTTGAACTTGTGATCCTCCTGGCTCAGCCTCCTGAGCTGCTGGGATTACACACCTGTGCCACCCCACCTGGCAAAATACTACTTTTTGAGGATAAGATAGACATCAAATACAAAGTCACAAGGAACTGATGAAAGATGTGATTCAAGTCCAAAGAATTTGAGAGCAAGAAAGGGAAAGACAACAGTGATAGTGGAAACAAATAATTAGGCAACAAACTCCTAGTTACACCATTATAAAGCAGGAAGGGATTTCTGTGGATAGAGATGACTTAAAGTGCAAAAGCCAGGAAGAGAACACCCTGTAGAGCAGAATAGAAGGGGAGGAGTGGGTGTGTGATGCTTCATATAAATTGTCAACTTGATTGTATTAAGAGATGCCTAAGATTAAGGGGCTTCTGGGTTTATCAATGAGAGCATTTCTGGGAATGATTAGCACATGGGCTAACAAACTAAGGGGAAGACCCATTCTAAGTGTGGGTAGGTAGCATAGTCCAATAGGTTGTGGGCCTGGATGGAACAAAAATTGGAAGAACAAAGAAGCAGCAGACTCAAGCTCCATTCTTCTTGAGCAGGTTCTTTGATTGTAGCTGTGATCATCTGAGGGCATCAGACTCCAGCTCCTCCACTGTAACAAAGCAGACTCTGATCAGTGATTCTCCAGGAAGTTTCCAGGTCCTTGGTCCCAGACTGGGGTTGCATCATTAATACCTTTTGTTCTGAGGCTCCAGTTTCTGTGACTGAGAAGCTACTGGTTCCTCCATCTCTCCAGCCTTTGTGGGACTATCCATCTTCTGGTCATGTAAGCCAATATAATCAATCCCCTTTTTATAATCATATCTGTATCTTTATGTATCTCTACTATCTCTATCTCTCTATATATTTATTAAGATCTATCTATCTATCTATTTATCTATTGGTATATCTATCTATCTATCATCTATCTAGATGTCTGTAGATATAGATATAGCCTGTTGGTTCTGTTCCTGTAGAAAACCCTGGCTAGTACAGGGTGGAAGGAAAAAAATAACTCCCAGTTGCCTTGTTTCTATGGTGGGTAAAATTTGAATTTATGTTTGAAAGACCTTCAGTGCTAATGGTTAGTGGAATACATCCAACAGATGAAGGATATGTCCAATGGAAGGAAAGCAATGTTCTCTGTCCATGTGTGATAGCTATAATTTAGCATGATTAAAGCTTATCATGTCTATTAAGAAATATTGAGCTATATTGTTAAAGACATGGTTTGTAATTAAACTCTACAAGAATTTTTCATACAAAAACGTCTTTAAGTGTATTGTTAATAAGTATGTAATTTAATGGAGTGCTGTGCTGGAGGTTAAAGGCAAACCAATTTAGTAATGGTATTGAATCAGTGGCTCTGTCATTTTACTCAAATTGCATTAGGCCACTAAATTTAGATGCTTATATTTCCTCTCTAAATTGACACTTTAGCAAATCCAAGAACAAGGCATTACTCAGTGTCAGGACTTGTATCATTTACTTTAACTTTTCCTCACATTTGAACATGGTTTATTATGCACTTTTTCCCCCCAAAGATTCAGAGATATTGGAAAGGTTGTTGGGATTCATCAGTTTCAGATCATTAATTTTACATATAAATAAAGAGTATGCCATAGACAGAAAATAAGTAATCTGCCAAAGTGACATAGTCAGAGAATAAAAAGCAAGAAAACCACAAACAGGACTCCAGAGTGCTCAGCCTGTACTATTTCTGCATGACTCTTAGAAGAAAGGAAAAAAAAAGTAATGAATAAATGAAAAAATTTCTTCTCTTTAGGAAGGTTGTGGACAAATAAGTGCTTGACAACAGGAGGGAACAGAGTGCGATGCTTTGATGTGTCTCTTGCTCATCCCACCGAGCTTCTGGTCCTTATCAGGGTCCCAATTATTTCACTTTTGAAATAAATGATTAACATGAGGATCCTTGTGGTCAAGTTGTTTATTAAGATGGGGTATTATTATCCCTGAACAGCTACTTTGGTCCTAAGGGCCAAGTCCAGATTGTGGGACTAGGCTATTGAGTCTTAGGGCTGGGAGGAGTGAGGTGGCTGGGAATTGGTGATTCCATTCACTTCTTTCAAAATGATTTCAGGGTTGTCTGCTTCAATTTGATTGATCCACATGGGTTGGCAGAGAGGCTTGACTTTTTAAAAATATTTGTTTCTTACATGTAATATTTTGATACATGTACTCAATGTATACAATCCTTATTCTATAGTCTAGTTATTACCCACACGATGGGGTGATTGCTTTTCTAATTCTTCCTCCTATCAGAAAGATAGTGATTCTTTAGAATGATAATGATTTTTTTAACCATCTCTTTCCAGTGCACCTAAAGCTCAGAAACCTATATGATAATCAGATCAGGGAGGATTCATTTTTTTTTCAAACAATTTCCCATATTTAGATGTCTCAGCTAATTCTGGAAGCCATGTACACACTTTCCTTCACTTATGCATATTTTATAGCTATCTTAAGAAGTAATTTTGATTATCAAGAAACCTAATTCACATGAAGGGATTTATACATTAGAAAAAAAATCTATAAAGATGTACTTGATATTTATTTAAGTGCCACATAATATTAATAAAGAGTATATTATTATGCTATCAAACATTGTAAATCATGAAAATGATGTGCTTTTGTCTAGAAAATACTTCTAATAATCATAAACTTATATGTAAGGATTTCATGGGCAATATTTATCATAAAAATCTATCATTTATTTTGTAATTCTTAAAGCTCATCAACATAAATTATTATTTAACCTTTTAAAATAAACTCTGATTTAGTTAAAATGTATTTAATCCCCATCTCCAGGGCGACACTTTGCTAGGCCCTATGGTGTTAAGAACAGATGGGGAAGCTAGTGAATTTCTTCCAGAAGCACTCAGAGGCTGACAGGTGAGCAGCCAAGCCACCACCAGTATGCCTGAGGGAACAAGCAAGAAGGAATATTGTTTTAGTCAGATTTTTCACTGCTGTGACCAAAAGAACTGGTAAGAACAAGTTTTGAGGAGGAAAGGCTGATCTGGGGCTCATGGTTTCAGAGGTCTCACTTCACAGATGGTCACCTCCATTGCTCTGGTCTCGAGCTAAGGAAGAACATCATGTTGAAAGGAGGTGGTGGAGGAAACATCTCAGGGCATGACAACCAGGAAGCAAAGAGAGACAAATAAGCACACTAAAGGCTTGTTCCCGGTGACCCAGCCTCTCCTGGTATAACCTACGGACTGGTTACCACCTAGTCAATCCCTGTGAGGGGATCAATGCAGTGATTAGGTTAAGGCTCTCATAACCCAATCATTTCAACTCTGGACATTCCTGTATCTGATCACACATGAGCTTTTGCGGGACACCTCATATCTAAATCATAAAAATATTTTCAAGAAGTCATCCAATAAAGTGTCACATTTGGGGTAAGGTCTGAAGAACAAGCTTCAGAAGAAAATGGTAACTCAGAGGGATTTGAAAAGCAATTACTCTTTTAAAGTAGTTGATTAACCAAACCTTTCCCCCACTTTATATGTAATTCCTTCACAATGAATTCCCAAATCCAAATAAAGCTTCTGCAGTACCTGACTTCAGTTCTCCCAACCATATACGATGTCCCAGTTGAGTCAGTTACTTGTCCTAGCACAGCTTAAAGGCAGACTCTTCAGGACTAACAAGTGCCTGCTTAGCACCATTATAACAGACAGATTTCAGCCAGAAGCTAGGATGCCTTTAAATTCAATGCTTTGCTTAAGTAGAAATTTCCTTTCAGCAAGTCAGTGGGATAAATTTTTGTAGCAAACTTCGTTTCTACTCCCTGCCATAGAAATTTTAAAGATAAAATATTGTTTAATGGGTGCTGCTATAGAACTTTGGTTAATGACGTAAAACAACAACACTAACCTGGTATATGTGCATTCATTTTATTACAAGGATTTGGTATTTTTGCAAATTATATTTGATTTGGGTTCAAATATGCTATGCTATTTAAGTTGTATAATTATCCAACGCAGGGTACAGAGATAATTCTTTTAGAGTATTTGAAAGGTTGCTTCTCTAAAAATATTTGTCAGGAAGCTGTATATTTCTTTAGCAGTACATGGAAAAATGTGGGAGGTGAAAATCCCCAAAGTGATTCATTTCCTTGGCAGAAGAAATTATGACCACAGTCTGTCCTCTTTCAAAATGAGTATAATACTTTTTCTTTAAAAAATAAACTTATCCACAAGAAAAAATTTAAAATATTTTATAGCTTTTATATACATGCACTTATATATAAATACATGTATATGAATATATTCATATACATACATATATATATACATACACATGTATGTATATATATTTATATATATTTATATATATATACATATCACATTCACATAGTAGCTATATTTTGATTGGCTCACTGTAAGACACTAATAAAATAAAAGAGGCATTAATGGAAGTACCTTGATAAATTGCTGATAGAAGGTTCAGCTGTAAACCCCTGGTGCACTATAAAGGCATCAGGAGATTTGCCTTACAACATCATCTACAAAAGCTTAACTTCTGCCTACATTGCTACAAAACAAAGAAAAAGAAATCCAGAGAGGAATTAACAAATAAAAAAAACTAATTTCCTATTTGCAAAAAGTGCTAAAAAGAGTATTAAACATATCAATCAAAGCTGAAATCTGGTGTAGGATGTGTCTTTCTTTATTCTATAGACTACTTACCACCCAGATAATGGGGTGATTGCTCTTCTTAAACTTGTTACTATCGGAACGATAGCGGTTCTTTTTAATGATAGCGATTTTTTTAAACCATGCTTGATTTCTTGCTAGTGTGCCAAGAGCTCAGAAACAAGATGTCTGGCCAAGGTTAATAGCTAGTTTACGGTCTCTGGGAAGGATATTTCATGTAGGTTTTACAACCACAGACATTTTCTATAACCTCATCTGCTTGAAACACTATCAAAGACTAACTCTCAGAAAGTGCAATTCATTTCAATCTGCCTACCATGCGCTTGGTACTGCCAACAAAGAGGAAAATATACAAGCATAAAGAAGAGATAAAACAGAAAAGCAATTGGAAGCAGAGCAAAAAGTAGAGTGAGCTCCAGGATGTGGGGCTCTCAAGCTGGGAAGAAGAAAGAAAGAAAGTCCGGATACAAGTTAGTATCTCAGGAGGAAAAATGGAACCAAAAAGTCAAATGTGGTTTAGAATTGCTGCTCATAGGCTAATGGAATCTTCAGTGATATTTTAAATTTATGTAGGATTGCTTCAAAATCTATCATCCAAGTAACTAGAGAAACTCGAACCTCTCCAAATTTCCAGTGTTTTCTTGGGGCTTAAGTTCTGATGCTTACTAACATTATCTTCCTTTTACTCTGTATTTTCCTGGAAGTTGGTGAAGGACACTAGACAGTCATCGTGGAGGCTCAGTTATTGACAGGTTGTTCAGGAGAGGACTCTGTCTGATATTGTGATGTGTGACCAAGAATCTCAAGGAAGTATAAGAGTTTATTATATCTCTACTGGGAAAACAACATTATAGATAAAGGAAGAGATAGTGAGAGGCTCTGAGGCACAGTGCATATGTTCTATGGTTGGTATGTTAGAGTATTAAAAGTAGAGTATAAAGAAAAAAGAATCAAGGATATCTCCAGCAATTAGTCTAAGCAAATGCCAGAATGATGTTGCTCCTTACTGAGATGGAGAAGGTCAAAAGAGAAACTACTTTTTGAAGGTCTGGGAATCAAAACCAAGAAGTTGGTTATAAACGTTTGAAAGTTTGAATACTGCTTAAATATTGAATTGAACGGTAGAATTTTGTGCCTTGAGTTTTGGGTAGAACGCTATATTTAATTTGAGTCCTCAGAAGTAGATGGAATGTAAAGCTATAAGAGGTTGTGCATGGAATGAATTTAGCTAGAAGAAGAACTCCAAGGGTGGGCCCCGGTTTTCTTTCTCTGTTACATAAAAGCTGAGGAAGATAGAATCTAGCAAAGTTAAAGAAGAAGAGAACAATAATTGAATAAAAGATTCTGATATTCTATAGGACATATGAAGAAAGTGCTTAAAAATTTAAGTGCAATCCACTCATTAAATCCAGCTTCACCAGCTGGGGGGCTGACAAGGATCATTTGATGTGGCAAGAGAACAATGTCCAATCTGGGTCAGAGAAGGGGAGGGTAAGTCTTAACTGCATTTGGCCAGAGAATAGAAGGATATAAAATGAAAATAGGAAATAGTGGAAACTATTCCAACATATTTTGCTGTAAAGTGAATAATGAAATTAGGCAATGCCTGAAAAAATGTTTCATGGTGGTGAGGGAGATATTTAAGATGGACATGTAGCATTTTTTTTATACTGAAGGAAATGAGCTAATAAAGGGCAAAAAAAATATGGAAGAGAGTGTGAAAAGACTAGGTAAATATGATAAGTTGAATGTGGCTCATTAAAATGTCTGGAGATTAGAGACCAATCAGCAGGGAGTGTGTGATTTTAATTTTTATTTTTTTGGCTGCAGTCAACATAGGTGGAGAGTTGAGATTTGTTTTCTGATGTTCTATTGATTCCAGACTTGAAGAAGTGACTCCAATGAGAAAAATCCAAATAAAAGATAGATTTTTCACTGTTCTCTGGAATTTCCTGAAAATTATAATTTTTTATAATTTTCCTGAAAATTATAAAATAGCAAAATGATACATACCCACCATATGTGTCTATATATACATATATATGTGTATATATATATAATTTCTTTGTATTTACATGTAAAATCAAGTCTCCAAGGATTTTACCTAGAATTCATGTCCTTTGAGGCTATGATTATGAAAGGATAATTTTCAAACATTTAAGAATTAGTTGACTTATCTAGATGTTTATGTTTATAAACCCAACACTCTTGCTTGAGTATTGAATGACTGAGATCCAATAATTTTTCAGAAGTCATTTCCCTAGCACATCTACTGTCTCCCAGCTGAGCTATTACTGCTAGAATCACCTTCTCTGGAACTTTTTATTTTATCCTCTTGAACTTTCAAATTCATGTGAGAATCTTATTCTACACTTTTACCATTTTAGAAGAAAAGGAAATCCTTATGACTAACAAAGAAAATATAGAAGTAAATAATCTCTCTCTTTTCCTTTGTGTATTCATGGTAGACAAAGATTACTTATAATCATATACACAGGAATGCCAGTGCTTTCTCTCAGTTCAAATCTCTCAAAATACTACTTTCTTTCACCTCCTACTCTTCTTCATTAACTCCCCTCTCTGGAATACTTGGCCATCTGGGGCTTCCAGCCCATGGGGAACACAACAGTCTGTTACCTTCAGGATGAAGCTTTCTGAGGGAAAGTTTTACTTTATAATTCACCCATCATTTGCATTTTCTTCATATCTGCATCTTTGAAATAGTACAGATGTTTGACTCATAATTTTATGACATTAGTTCATTGAAAATTCTAGAGTAATTTGAATTATTAATAAAAATATAAAATATAAGGAAGATTTAAAATGAAGATTTGAAGGAGAGAAGCACTATCTACAAGAGTATTTAACCACTTTGAATCTTGGCTGGAAGAAAATATCTAGTTTGACAGGAATAGCAGTTTACAATTGGATATCCCATTGACCCTTTTATAATTCCATGCTTTTCCTCTTAAAGATATCACTCATTCCTTTAGGTTTTGATTCTCAATGAAATTACCACCTATCTCTTATTCTTTGAGAATTTTTGTATTTTAATATTTTGAATAGGTTATAGACATTCACAAATTTGAAACATCAAAAAGTATTAAAAGTACACAGTAAAACGTTTCATTTTGCTACGGGCTTGAGGTCTCCTCCAAATGCACGTGTGGAAGCTCTAATTCCCAACATGGCTCTTGCAGGTGAGTCTTTGGGAGATTGGGTCTGCATGAGATCCTTGGTACCCTTGAGTGAGGATGAATCTGCTCTATTCTCCACTGTGTGAGGATACAGTGAGAAGATGCCTGTCTGCTAATCAAGAAGGGTGTCCTCACCATACAGAATCTACTGCTGTTTTTGTACTTCCCATCTCCTAAACAGTGAGAAATCAATGTTTGTTGTCTAAGATACCCGGTCCATAGTATTCTGTTATAGAGCAGGTATCCTCTTGCACTTAATCTTAATACACTTAGTTTGCATCTTTTCCAACAGGTTAACTATGTTATTATTTGTTTTCTGACAATGATTTTTTCCCTATGTGTATAAGTCTGATTTTTGGATGTATATTCTGTTACCATTTAGAGGAGGTAGCACACTGCACATATTTTGTTATTTTTTTTTAATCTGACACATCTTTTTCTATCAAGACAAAAGAGATTTTGATTCCTTTATTTGTGGCTGATAGTCTCACAGTAGGAAAATGTCATATGTTACTTAACTAACACTCAGCCTTTGATATTGGAGATAACACTGCAATAAAGCAGCTTGTGCATAAGCAATCCTACATGTGTGCTGGTGTGCATGAACAAGAATCTGTAGAAGCATTGCTGTCAGAAAGATGTATTCTTATTAAACTTTTATGGAGATTGTAAAGTCACTGCCATAATAATGTCTGAAAATGCCAGCCCTTTCCTCATTCTGACTGCAAAGATCTCCCTGACACACTGCTGGAGTTATATGGTGAAGAGCCATTTCTGAAAGCTACCACAGTAATGCACACCCTAAAAGGGGGTAGTCAGAAAAGGGAAGTCAGAAAAGGGCAGTCAGTCAAACTTGTTTCTGCTCACAAGTTTACCTACACTGTGTTTATTAAGCTTTTAGGTTTTTGTCAGTCTGATGGATTAAAAAGGCATTGTAGTTTTAATTTGCCTTTCTTTTAAAATGAGTGAGATTTTTACCTCTCTTTCTGTGCTTGTTCATGGCACGTTTCCTTTGCTGTAACTGGTCTCTTCTTTATGTTTGCCTATTTTATCCATTCTTGCCTATTTTTAGATTTTTCTCTATTCATTAGGGAGTTCTTGTATTTAATATTAGTTACCATTTGTATTTGCCCAATTGGCCCTAAGCTTTAGATCGTACTAGGCATCTAGTAGTTTTAATCTTCATATTCTTAAATTTATCAATATTCATTATGGCTTCTTAATATTTGTGTCAAAGTATAAAGGCCTTTCACCCACTGAATTTATGAAAAAAATCTCCAATGATGCCTTCACTACTTTGGTTTTTATATTTAATTAATTACCACTTTTGGACTTTCTATGTGGAGTAATGGACACAGGTTTACCCTTTCCAGAGCTCCACACAGTGTTCCATAATGCATCTGTTGAATACTATACAACCTTCCACTTTAGATTTGCCTGAATTTTTGTAACCCTTGGGGTTACTTTCTGAATGTCTCTCTCTATACAAAAGTTTATATGATACATTAATTATGTTAGGAAAAATCTTCTCATTGATTTTCTCTTTCAGATTTTTTTTTTTTAAAGTTCTATATGGGAGAGATCCAAGATGGCTGAATAGAGGAGGTCACATTCTTGGCTGCTCCGTGGCATGAAACCAATAAAGAAAACAGGCAGCTTCTCCACAAGGTAGGTGAACAAAAAACTAAGAAAACAAAACAAACAAACCAAAAACAAAAAAAAAAAAAAAAGAAGAAGGGACTTTATTGGAGCTTAAACCTGGACGTTCATAGCAGATGGAGGACACAGGAGGCTGGATATAATTAAAAAAAGGAAAAAATCCCCACAGCCAGGCCAGAAGCTCCAGCCAGAGGGGTCCCTTCATGAGTGTAGTAGAGGGACAAGGGAATTAAAGGAACCCACATTTTTTGGAGGCCTGAGGTGTGTCTGGGTATGGAGTGTTTAGAGACCAATGACATTGCCCAACAAACCTGAAGGACTCACTGCATAATATCCATGTGTGGGGGAAAAGCTGCCATCTCTCCAGGCAATGTGGGAGGACAAAGGAAGGAGCCATTTTGCAGATATGGTTGTGGGGCTGACACTGGAGGAAGCCAATTCATGGTAAACCCAAGTTTGGTCCTAATTACAGGCCCAGTAAACACACGCTTCTCAACATGGAGTGTGCTTAAGTGACCAGAAGAAAATCAAATGTGGAGAGAGGTTAACTAACTAGAGGTTAACGACTGGGATAACTAGTCAAGGAAATCCACTTGGCTTTACCCCTCACCCTCCATATGAATGCTTGTGGGACCAGCTGGGAGAGATGAATCTGGCTGGGAACTCAGAAGAGCGAGGGTGGGAAAAATTGGAGACTGAGCCCAAGACCAGGAAACATGGGTTCTACAGGTGACATAGAGGACAAGGAATTGACTTCCCCACCACACAAGTGGAACCCAGGTAGTTACCTGGGCTAAAGTGTTCCAGTGTGGAGCAGTAAATACTGGGAGCTGGAGGTGTGCTGATTTAAAATCTCCAGACCAATAAGCATTCAGCAAATAACCTGGAGCCCGCCTAAGACTAAACCCTGCCTCCAGGAACTTGTCTATGGGATTCCCTCTCTCTCTCTAGCAATTCAGAGGGTGGACCATGACACTCATAAGACCCCACCTAAAACTGCTCAGAAGAGAAGCTGAGAATATTTTGAACTCCAATGAAAAGAATTCTTTAACTTTTCATCAAAAATTTTTTCTTTTTCTTTTTTTTTTGAATTTTTTTTACTGTTTAATTGTGACCTTAATGATAATGGACAGTTATAAAGGTTCCTATTTTTTTTTATCTCTAGCATTTTTAAGGCCAGTTATTTTACATGGATTATTTTACATCCTTGTAAACTAGGATGATTAGTGTATTGATTAGTGTATTTTAGTGTATATATTTTGTATTCCTTTATTTTTATTTTTAGTTTTTTAAAACATTTTGCATTATATATATTGTCTCCTACCTGTTTCCCTTAATTCTTTCTTTTCTTCTGCTAATAGCTAATCTCTATTGTTCTCTCTTTCACTCTTCCTTTAATCTTTTTTTTCTGTCTTCTCTCCTCCTCCCTAATAAACATCACATCCTATACCCCTTCTGTTCTTTTCCTGTCCACCATTTGAAAATGTAACCCCTTTTGCAAACTTGCTGTTTTTATTATAGACAATAGCTGATAATATAATTTCTGTTTATTTTGATGATTAACATTGCAGACATCATAGTAAGTACTATTTGGTTTAATGTTGTAAATTCTTTGAATTGGTCATTGTTATTATTTGTCTCCCCCTAAACAGTGAGGTATTAAAAACCTTCAGGGACAGGATAAGTCCACAGGGTAAAAACTCTACTGCCTCAGATCCATACTGTTAGATGGATAGACACATAAACATCATGAAAAAGCAGGGGAACTAATTGCCCCAAGCAAACCAATATACTCCAAAAACAGAATCCATTGACACCACAGTGGAAGAAATGTCAGAGAAAGAGTTTATCATGTACATGGTTGAACTGTCATGCAAAGTAAAGGATGATAATAAGACAGCAAATACAGGTAGCAAATGATCATTTCAATAAAGAGATAGAGATTCTGAAACAAACAAACAAACAAACACATATCCTTGAAATGAAGGGAACAATAAACCAAATTAAAAATTCAATAGAAAGCATCACTAATAGACTAGAACACTTGGAAGACAGAACCTCAGGCAATGAAGACAATATATATAATCTTGAAAATGGAGTTCACCATGGAGAGAAGATGTTAAGAAACCATGAACAGAACATCCAATAATTTTGGGATAACATGAAAAGATCAAATTTAGGATTTATCAGGATAGATGAAAGCATGAAGGTATAAACCAAAGGAATGCACAATCTTTTCAATGAAACAATAACCAAATATTTCCCAAATCTAAAAAATTACATGGAAAATCAAATACAAGAGGCTTACACAAAGCAAATGTGAGAAATTATAAGACCCACATCAAGCCACATTATGATGAAAATGCCTACCATACAGAATAAAGACAGAATTTTAAAGGCAACAAGAGAAAAATATCAGACTACAGAGAGGGAGAAACCAATATGGCTGTCAGCTGATTTCTCAACCCAGACCTTCTATGGTTCTGGAATACCATACACCAAACTCTGAAAGAAAATGTATGTCAACCAATAATCCTATATACAGCAAAATTAAACTTCATATTTGAATATTAAATAAAAACACTCCATGATAAATAAAAATTAAAAGAATTTGCAGACAGAAAACCTGTACTTCAGAACACTCTCAACAAAATAGTTCATGAAGATGAAATGCAAAAAAAAGTGGAAACCAGTGAAGTAAAGGACTATACTAAAGAATAGGTGATCAAAGGGAAACTAATTCAAATTTAAAAATAAAATAAAACAAAATGACCAGGAATACAATATCTCAATAATAACTTTGAACATTAATGGACTAAACTCATCAATCAAAAGATATAGAGTGGCAGATTGGATTAAAAATGAGATCTAGCAATATGCTCTCTCCAAGACACTTACCTCATAGGCTAGACAAAGACACCCACAAACTAAAGGTGAAAGAATAGAATTATGTAAACAAGCAGGCATGTATTTTCTCATATCAGATAAAGTGGACTTCCAGTCAGAGTTAATCAGATGAGACAAAGAAGGACATTTCATACTGCTTAAGGAAATTATACATCAATAAGACATAACAATCATAAATATTTATGCCCCAAACAATGGAGCATCTATGTCTATCAAACAAACCCTTCTCAACTTCAAGAACCAAATAGACCACAACACAATAATACTGTGGTTGAACCCTTTTTATACATACATATGAATACAAATGTGAATATATATGTAAAAATATACATGAAAATATTTAAATGGGGAAGAGAGGAAGAGCATGGGAAGAAGATTACCTCTATATAGGAAAGAGGGGTGGGAAGTAAAGTGAGGGAGAAAGGGAATTGCATGGATGGTGGAAGGAGACCCTCATTGTTATACAAAATACATGTATGAAGATGTGAGGGAAAAAAAAAGAATAGTGTTACCCTAGATTAGGTAGAGAGAAGTGATGGGAGTAGAGAGGAGAGGTTGGGGAGATAGGAAGGATAGTAGAATGAAACATACATTATTATTAATGTGTGTATATATGTGAATGCATGACCAATGTGATTCTGTAATCTGTATACTCAGAAAAATGAGAAATTATATCCCATCTGATTCAAATGTATGATATGTCAAGATCATTATACTGTCATATGTAACTAATTAAAACAAAAAAGAAAATATTTAAATGGATATGGATTTGTATATAGCTATTTTTCTTTTGAGATGGATGTTTACAGTTTTGGTAAGATATAGGATATCATTATGTAACTGAATATATATGAAAATTCATGGGTAGGATATTGGTTGCCATTAGGGTACATACATATATATATATGAATGTATATAAACATAAATGGACTATATATGTGAAAATATACATAGATTTATTTAGTAATATTTATAGTTTTTGTTTAAAAGATTCATGATTATGGGTAGAATTAGATTTAGTTCTGATTTATATATTTGTTTAGAGGATGTGTTAACTTTGGAACAGATATATCAATATATATAACTATAAACATGAATATAGAGGTAATATATATCAAAATTTATGTATATACTTTTATATATGGATATTTTTAAGGTAAGTAATATTGTTATATTACATGTGAAATCTGGGTTATGCCTGTGGAAATGAGTATATATAAAATATCTATAGGTTTTTATGTGAATTTATGCACTTATATCCCCCAATACATAGATATATTCATGTAAAATATTATGGTTTATATGTATAGATATTTCTCTGAGGTGTATTGGTAGGTATAGGACTAATGTAAAAAGTAGTTAGGGATAGTTTAGCAATTGAACATTTTTATCCATATAGAAAGGCAAATATAAATATATATGTGAAAATATACATGGAAATGTTTAAATAGATATAAATTTATATATAGTAATTTTTGTTTTGAGATGGATGTTTACAATTTGTTTTAGTTGTAGTTTGCGATTATGTAACTGAATATGTATGAAAACGTATGAGCAGGAATTTGGTTGCCATTAGGGTGTATTCATATATACATGAATGTATATGAACACATATAGGAATATATATGTGAAAATATATATGGCTATTTAAACTAAAAATATAAAAAATAAAAAAATAAAAATTTATAGAATACATCTAAAGCAATACTTGGAAATTGATAGCATTAAAAACATATTAGAAGTGAGGAATAGGCTCAAATTAATAACCAAAATTTTACCAACTGGAAAATCTTGGGTGTTGGGGATGAGTGGGTGGTTGAGGAACAAATAAACTAAAATCAAGCAGAAGAAAGAATTAATGAAGATCAGAGCAGAGATTAACTATACTGAAAATGAGACAATGGAAGAAATCAATGCAACAAAAATTGCTTGAAATGATTAATAAAATTCACAAATTTGTAATAATATTGATGAAGGAAAGAATAGACAAATTTTTAATAATAAGTGGAATATTAATTATAACAGACCCTGAAGACATCAACAGTGTAATAAGGAAATAGTGTTGCTGTGTTCTGGGTACCTGTTGCCCCCTAAAAATGTATGGGCAGCTTTGGTCCTCAGTATGGTGATGTAGGCTGGTCGAATCTTGAAGAGGTGGATTGAGTTGTTGGGCATCAGGAGTTTTCAAGACATACCCACAAAAGATATGCACTTCATTCATAAGCCCAGGAAGTCAGATGATTTCTATGCATTGATGGAGAAACATCATATGGCAAAATCAATACCTATGGACAAAAACTCTTAGAAAAATCAGAATAGAGTATGCTACAGCTTAAATTATGTCTTGTAGAGCAATTGTATAGGTTCTAATCCCATACATGGGAATAAGACCTTTTTTTTTTCACAGAAATGGCAATATTATGATGTAATTACACAAGATGGTGTCATAAGGAAATAGGGCAATCTGTTGTTTCAGTGGAACTTGTGTCCTTATAAGGAAAGGAAAGCCTTCTGTTGGTTCAGTGGGACTTGTGACCTTATAAGGAAAGCAGAGTGGGCTGCTCATTCAGTGGCCCTTCTGTTCTTATAAGGAGAGCAGGGCAAGCTCCTGATTCACTGTGTCTTATATCCATTAATGATTATCTTCTCTCCTATGTAATTGATACTTCATGTGAAATATTTGCATTTCCATTGCTTTCATTTTAGTTATGTCCTACAGGTATGCCCAGTGCAGTGCTGCTGGGCATTCCCTTTAACAAGAGACAGAGAAACAATTCTGGTATGAACCTATAGCAGCATAGCCTCAGCACCAGAAAATGTTGTTCTTGTACATCTCTACCCTGTCCCCCTCAGTTACTGAGGTCACAGTGGAATGCATATGAATTGAATGAAGGACTGTATGGAGAAATTGTGATAAACTTTTGAACCTCTCTCTCATCCCCACCAGTGTTAATACTGTGATCTATGATGTCTTAGGGAACAGAGCATTCTGTTAAAGTATACCCGTGTGAGTGAGGTGCTACCATCCTTTGACACCAGTTATTTGAAGGTGGAAGGAAAAAGGAATACCTATAGTATAGATATCTTGTGGTCTTTCAAAGCAAAATGTTATTAGACATTTTGAGGCTGAAAATGAAAAGTACATTGGAGTTAAATACAACTATTAATTCCTAAACAAGTAAATATCAGTCTCCATAATCCACTAAAGCAAAAAAAAAAAAATGTCTGGAGTCCTTCTTTATTCCTATTCTGAAAATTGAAGAAGTTCTAGAGACCCAAATAATGACAATCCTGTTTGATATGGGTTATGATCTACACAAGACCTGGGTGTCTCTGGTCAAGAAAAAGTTCAATGCAGCCATGGCTGCCTACTCATACTCGAGCACCAGAAAATCCAGGGGGCAGGCAGCATGTTCCAGGGTTAAGCCTTGCCCATGTCTCGTGGACCTTTTAAATTTCCCTGTCCTCCCAAAGAGGAGTCTCAATGAGCCTGCCGTTCGCACCTTCCGCTTACCCTGTGAGCCTCCTCTGCCTGAGGAGGCCCAACAGTCAAGGCTGAAGCGCATCAAAAGGGCTAGCCATTCTGACATTCATCTCCACTTCCAGCCTGCAAGGACCCCCACTCCTGATTTAGCCTCCCAGCCTGACTCTGGGAACCCCATACCAATGTAAAACGCTGAAAAGTCATTGCTAGGATTGCTATCTGTGTCTAACAAGTGTGCTGCTGCATGCCACGTGTCAGCAGTAAGGGGGCTCCAATGTAAGAGGGCAGAAACCTGCCATATTCATAAAGTGTGGCTCCAATGAAGGGGGATTTGACTAAGACAAACAAGTGCACAGCCAAAGGATCTGTTTTCTGTGGATCCTGCACCTTGTGTGGGCATCAGTCATGTGGATTCTGAATAGCTGCAGGAGCAAGATGTGCCAACTACCTCAAGTTTCTCTGCATGGGTTCTAGCTGAGAGTACTTCTGCATCCACTGGGTTATCAGGAGTCTCCTTTGCCCCCACCTGCCGAAGAAGACATCAGAGACTGTTTTCCCTGGGACCTTCCCCCTCCCCTGTTCCTCTGTCCTTTCTCCCATTCTTCTGAGATGTTTCTTAATAAATTTGTTTCAGACAAATTGTGTAATGAATTATTGTTAAAAAGATCTTTATGATCTATAAGAGAAAATACATAGATTTTGATAAATTTTTTAAAAAGTTCTACATGAATTTACAATTACTTTATGTAGTTCATAAATGGTATATTAATTGAAGTTGTGTTAAAAGCTATTCTATTCCCCCCCATTATTTTCATTTGTTCCAGTCACTTTTTTATGTGACAGGTACTTTTAAAGTGTTTAGTATGGGTCTGCATGATTATTATTACATATTCATAGGAATTTTTCTTTATTACATCTTTTCTCCTTACATTTCCTATTTGTTTTATTGAGTACTCTTGATTTCTATACATTAACATTATACTGTACTATATATCAAATGATTGCATATTTTGAGGAAATTTAGCTGATTTTTTATAGTTTCTAATCAGATAACCTACAACTAGTTACAATGTTATCTAAATATTTTTAATTTTATGTTCATAATTCTTTTTATTGTCTAGGCTAATCATAGTGTCTTAGATAGTAATAACACTATCATAGTATAGTGTTAAATATAGAAGTTATAGTTGTTATTTCTTGATTCTGATTATAGAAACATTTTTAATGTTTCACTATGAGTAGTAATAGGAGAGCTTTATTTCATTGAAACAATTTCCATTATCCCTTAAAATTGAGTATTTTAAGGTCAAGAATGAGTCCTAAATTTTTAACTTTTCAGAATTTATAAACAGATTAGCTTTCTTCCTGGTCTTATTAATAAATATTTTGAGTGTTCCACTTATTATTTATAGTATTATTGCTCTGTCTTTCCATAGGAATAAACCATTCTGAAAAATCTGCTTTTGTAAATAGTTGTTCTTATTTTAACATCTCTTACTTTCTCATTTTCTTCATTGAAATTAAGGTCAAAGCACGGTTAACATCACATAATAATGGGAATGGTATGTGAATATATCTGACTGTATATGTGTGATTTTTTAAAAATTTATTTGCTTTAAGTTCTGGCAACACCTAGTAAATAAGATTGTAACCAAGAGAAAGGAGAATTGTTACAAGGAAGTAAAAGAAATTCGCTAAGCAGAAGGGACAAAAACATTTTCATTTCACACTCTGGTACAGGACAACAGGACCAGGAGGTACTATGGGCAACAGAAAGGGATAAGTATGTTTGGAAAGAGAAGGTCAGTTTCACATTAATGTGACCTGTAAGCCTTTGTTTTTTGATGCAGAACAATCCATCACCTCCTCAAGATATGATCACCTGTAAAAGTCATAGAGCAATAAATATGGATCATTATCACTTTCATTGAAATGGTTTGTTAAATATATAAAAAACATGTTCACTCCCTATAGAGTTTATAATTTGGAAAAGGAAACAGAAAGGAACCATGGAGCAGTAGGCCAAAAATAAAGTTGGAGAATGGAAATATTCTCTGAGGGTGTGTGCTGGACATAATTTCACTTCTCTATATCTACCCCTGTATTCTCACCTGCATTCCCAAGAGCTTAGTTGCCTCACTCTCTTTCTAAAGACTCACAGACTAGAATTGGATTGAATAATCAGGCCCTATTGGTATTTCAGACATTACTAGATTCCCATTTGATTTTTTGTCAAGTTTGACAGGAATGTGAAAATATGAATCTTTTGAGAATGATTTAATAAAGGAAATACATATAAAGCTATAGTCCTGGTGTAAAAAACCCTCAAAGGACCCCATAACTCACCCATGGTACTTATAATAGCAGAGAAAATGACAAAAGCAAAGTGTGTTCACCATAACATCAAAGACAGAATCCCATAGAGGATGAAGCAGCTTTAATTGATAAACATAGCCAGCTTGAGCATAACAGGGACCAAAGAAAAGCTACCTAACCCCTCCTCTACCTGCTAACTTCAGTCCCCTGCAGAGTTGATCAGTTGGCTAAAAACAGAAGGAAGTGAAAGGTAGTCAAAGGAGCACTCAGTATGGTCCTTGAGTCAGACTCTAATGCAGAGGAGAAGGTAAAGAAAGGCAGAGAGGAGATCTGGAGAAGTCACCAGATCATACACTGCACACAGTTTCCTGACCCTGTTCTCAGACCAGATAAATACAAGCTGGGAACATCTTGTGTTGCATAGATAATTTAAATAGTGGAGAAAAGAAAGACAACGTTGCTACTATCAACCATGGTGCAATTTTCTTTTTCCCTCTGGGGAGACAAAACCAGACAATAATAGCAGTGACCTGAGTCTTACATAATTTTACTTAACATTTATGAAGAAGTAGTCAGCAAAATAAAACATCCTAGTTTCATAATTTATTTTTTTGCTCTTATCCAAGTATGAAAAGTTGCTTCATAACTCCTTCATATTTTATAAAAGGCCTATGAATAACTTATGATAATGATAGTGTGGTTTAAGATGTTAAGTATAAATGAAGACTTCAGAAGCTGGGTACTGTAAAAGATTTTGCTGCAGGACTTATTCTGGAAAAGATTTTTCTTTTAAAATCTCTGATTCATCTCATCTCTACTAGCTTAAGACAAATAGTCACAAATAAGAAATAAGAAATAACTCCTCCAATTGCTAACAGAAATAATAGTCTTTATCATTGAAATAGGAGGATAAACTAATGATGTATTTCGTTGTTCTTTTGGATATTGTGATATTTTAATAGGATTCAAATTTCTACTTTGAAGTTTGTTTCTAGTCCCTAGAAAATGTATGCAAATTGAATCAATTTTAAATGTCAGTACTCTTTACAGTGTTCAAATGTGTTTCCTGGAGTTGGGGGTGGGGACCAGAAATAGTTTCACTAAAAAGTATTGAAATTTTGCAAGCATAAAAGATGATAGCTTGAAATATATTTTGTGATTAATTTGAAAACCAGCAGTGAGGATGGAAATATTAGAGCAACACAGAACCAATAAAGTTAAAATTCTATGCCTCTTAGGTATTCATTCTGGGAACTGAGATGTGTCTCCAGTACTGCGTTGGTGCACACTTCTTCAGCAGTACACTCAACTTGCATTCATCGCATGAGTCCATTTGAGCATCTCAGTGAAAGCTCCCGAACTATTCATGCCTAATTTTCAAATATAATAACCTGTAAAAAGTTTTAATTCATCAGTTAATGGGGAAATCAGTCATAGCAAACTAGTTCAAATGACAATTTATAGAACTTTATATTCTCTCTCAAGCTTACTTTACACTGTCCAGCATATAAATCATTTGTAATGCTAGGAACAAGTAGCATTTGAATTGTAATCAGTTTGCTACAACTTAAGTGAGATATCTTCAAAACTACTAAATAACTTGGCCATGCAAAGATATTGAAAAGTATACAGCTCCACAGAATCAGCTTATCTTGGTTGCATCCAATAGACATTGCCCGGCATTCTAAAGAACCATCAGTAATTTGCTTTTTACATTTCCAAGCCTTACAAGATTTTTCCTGCAAAGGGCATTGTGATGCGGTCAAACCCATCTAACAGAGCATTCATTACTAAGTCACAATTACATACTTCAGAATTAAAATTAATTCTACCATATCCTGGTGTCACTAAGATATTTCAGAGGATCCTGTATCTTTGCATGTCCCAAAACATTGACTCTGTCTCCCATAGCTTCAATAAATATTGATCTCAAAATGGTATTTGAGTTGAAGGTTCTCTGATGCCTGTATTTATATTGGATATTTTGCTCCCAGTAGCCAAATAAAAAGGAAATACCTCACATCAGAGTTTCACCTTGGTTCTGTGACACAAGGTTCTGTTGCCTATTTCATAGCCCTTCTCCAATTTTTCAATAAGTGAACTTCTATGTTTCTAGAAGCCATCGTCTACTTTTACCTAGTAAAGTACATCCATTTCTGATTCTTTGCAGATCAGGGTAGTCAAAGTGATATAAATAGAGAGAATTGTGTGAAACCAAAAGAAATATTCATAAGCAGGACTGTTCTGCCAGTAAATACTTTATTCTTCTTCCTGCTCAGCATGTAGACTCTGATGGTTGCTTCAGAAAGCAGAAGAACATTAGTAATCAGGACAAAGCTGTTATTACATCCTCAGATTGTCTACCTCTGAAATTCATGAGATGAAGAAAAAAATCTTATATTTAAGGCAGTGTTGTTTTTTTTTCCTATGTTAGTATCAGTTCAATGCAGTTTCTAACCAATGCAAGCCCACATTTCCATAATTTTCTCTAAGTCATCCACTTGAAGTTATTTTATCATCACTTATCAAACAGTTTTTAGAATAGAAACTCTGTCTTATTCTAATGTGAAGAATATTGGATGTAAAAACTAAGCAGATGGGCAGGGTAAATGACAGATATTTGGAAGAGATGCTAAATGTAACTTGGCAGTGTTACATTTGTAAATAAGTCTTCTCACTCTCTCAAAGGCATGTTGGCTAGTTTTCTCTTTGTTGTTGATTCAACCCTTCCTTCAAAGCAAAATTTTATGTTCCTGTATGTTCAGTACACAAGGATAAAATGTTAACAACAAACTCAAGAAGGGATTTCTTTTCCATAGAGTTCCCAGGTTTATTTAATGTCTTCCCACTCTCTTCCTTATATTTTTTAATTTATTGATTAAGGAAATTTTTAAACAGCGAAAATAGTGCAAAGAAATCATCATGTAATCATCTCACATCCATGAGTACCCATATTGTCTACACCCCTCTTCTATTCTGTTTTCCCCTGAGTCATTTTGAAGACAATTCCAGATATCATTTTATTTCACCCTTACATGCTTTAGCAGTATCACTGAAATACAAAAATTCTTTCTTTGGGTTAATTTAGCCAGAGTTTCATATTCCCACCTAATATTTTCAAGAATAATTCTTTAGTATTCCTTTATCATCATTTTATCAGAGTCTGGCTATTTTTTATTGAATCTGCTTGGTGAGGTTTCACATGTTCTTTCTGTTACAAGTTCTTCTTGTCAACTGGTACTTATAGCAAGAATTTTGATCAGATACACAGATGATATATTGCAAGCCTACCTCATAGGTAATAATTTAAAATTCTATCAGAAAAATCACATACCCTCTGGTTGTCTCTTTTTCTCTATTCTTAACCCCTTCAGGGGAAGCTAACAATAAACTTCCGATTTCTAAGGATGTCTCAAATGCCAAGATGCCATATTTTGGGGTACTGTTTCTTAAACCCCATCATTTGCAAAGAGCAATGTAGCGAATATTGTAGGCTTTATATTTACAAAATTGGGAACAGATTAAACTCTATACTCTAGAAAGAACAGATTAAACTCTAGACTCATAGTTTCCAACCTCTGATTTAGAATCTTTAAAAAATAAACACTGGCTTTTTGTTTATGTATTTATTTATTTTTTTAGGATGTTGGAACTTACAGATTTAAACTTAAACTATTTCATCATACTGAAGTTATCACAAAATATAAAGACTTTATTTCTTAAGAGCTATTTTATGTTTACTGAAAAATTGAGAGGCAAGTAGATTTCTCATATACTTCTATACCCATACATGCAGAGCTTCTCCTTTTATCAACACCACCCATCAGAGTGGTATATTTTCTATCACCAATAAATCTGCTCTGAATTATTTCTTCTAATATCTCTGCATTTTAAAAAGAATGATATTTAAATATCACAATCTGGGCACTAAGGATTCCTATTACTATTGACTAATAAGGAGTCTTGTTTCTAAACCATTTTAGGAGACAGAGTCAGAGCATCTGTTTTTTTTTTTTTTGTTTGTTTGTTTGTTTTTGTTTTTGTTTTCCAAACAAAACCATCAGGAGTTCAGGTCCACCTCTGTACCTACACTTTCTGTTCAAGTTTGGTCCTACAAGGTTATTAAAAAAATCTCAGCTATCTTCTGTTTCTCCTTTTTCCCAGTGCAAAAGCAGTGTTTGCCTGAAATACCAATAATAACATCAATAATATGATCATAGATTAAAACTTAAACTTCCTTTCACAATATTCTAATACCTTACAAATTCACATTCCAGTTACTACTTTTCATGCTTTTTTTTTTGCTTAATTGTACCTTAAATTTATGAGAGGCAGAAACTTACTATTCAACAAATATTTTATGCTTTTTCTTAACTAATGGAACTTCAATTTTTATCTGTTCACATGCCATATTTCTGAGTATAATTGAGCCTTCACCAAAATTGTGTTTCAGTGAATGAGAAAGAAAGAAAATGGATGTTATGTAGATACTTAGTCTCACTTATGAGGGTTCATAGCTCTGTTTGTTTCTCCAGCCCAGTCATTTAATTAGTATCATTAATGACTGTTCTTCTGGCTTCTCATCATAACTACCAACTACTTTTTGTCCTTCTCATTTTACATACATCAATTAATATATATTTTTTGCTATACAGACCATGTACCTCTAATCTATCCCTTTTTCCTGCACCCACTCACATAACCTACCAATAATATCTTATGATCATCATTAAATTGAAATATCCAAAAACATTACTGTAATCTTATAACTCTTTATCTATATCAAAAAGGGAAACAAATGAATAGAAAGATTTCTCAAAGTTCCTTTCACTTTACATCCTCTCATAAGTAAATATTTCCACTTGTACCCATGTTATCTAAACTCTATTTGGCTTTACATGACTATTGAAAACTAAAGAAAAGCATTTTGTGTCTTCCCTACCCCAGTCTACATGCTGAGCAGGAAGAAGAAGAAATATTTACTAGCAGAAATCTGCCTACTGTTTATGATTATTTCTTGAGGTTCCATGCAATTGTCTCTATTTATACCATTTTGACTACCCTGATTTGAAAAACAGCAGAAACTAATGTGCTTCACTAGGTAAAAATAGATGACCTTGCTCCTAGAAATATAGAAGTTCACTTATTGAACAATTGGAGCAGGCTTTGAAATAGGTGACAGTTCTGAATTACCACAAAAAGTCAAGAGGAGACTCATTTCTTGATGGTGCATGAATTCTTTGAGATAAAATTCTGTAACAAAAAACCTTGGGATAGATGAGTACTCTGTAACTCCTCTCAGAATTTGTTAAGAAACCCAGAAACACCGAGACAGTCACCAAACCTAAGGAAGGGACCCAAAGATTTGGACTTCCTGAGTGCCAACTTCTTTTAGTTAAGGAAAAACATTTAACAAAGTTATGGGTCAAATTTTGGGGTAGATATCATGATGTGTAGATATCACATAATTCCTTTTGCAAAGGGCTTGCCATAAAGTGTTGAATGTGGACAAGATTCGGAGTGTACTCCATTATTTTCATTGGTGGCATCAGCAACAATTATGCAAGCATTTTAATTTAAAGGAAAAACATTCCTCCATTACAGGGCTCCTAGAACATAGGTCAGAATGATGGTTTGAAGCTTGTTCATCTGAATTTAAATAGGAATCCATCCCTTTCAGATGTGCTACAGTGAATGAATTGTCTCTTACTGAGTACAATGGTCTGATGTATCCATAGAGCTGTTAGAAGGATTAAATATGTTATGATATGTACCATTTGAAACATCTGGCATATTAGAAATTAAATAAATATTAGTGAAATGATTATGTTTTATTAACCGTTTAATACAATTATATAGAGAATGTGAATAAATATTGATGTTTCTTAATTATAAAACTAGTGAAGTAAAATGTAAAGTTTCTTCTATATATGACTACATACTAAGGTGTATGATCATATTCCTCCAATTCTACTAATTGCTAATAATCCTTTTTCAGGTAGATAAATTATTAATTGTTGAAAAAACAATTTTTAGACAGGCATCTAATTAACATAAATTATTTTGAATAATATAAATCAATAGATAACATTTTAGGTACTACTTTTTGTGTAATCACAATAAAATTGTGATTATATACTTGTAGTATTATACTTAGTCACATATAAGTTGTGATTATATACTTGTAGTATTATACTTTGTCACATATAAGTGATATATTATCATGTAAGTGACATAGAGTCTGAGAAAATATTATTTGGTTATATTGTTGAATAGTATCAACAAACAAACTAGCAGCCTTTTATCAAATTACCTTTGTGCTACACCTGGCATGGTGAGCTTGTTCTCTGATACTTAAGAAATTACAAAACAGAAATTCCTATCAATTTAATATGTGTTGTGGGAGACATACTACATATCCATTAAGAGAGTCTCCCCACATTCCAACCACCACTGATTCCAGCATAAATGACTGAGTAGCAGTAACAATAAGACAACATTGTAAAAAACTAGATTTAGAAATCCAGTTTAGAAATAGATGTTTGGCTACTGTGGAATCTTTATGTTACTCTCCATAGAGGTTTGCATTGATATTTGAAAAGATCAAGCTAATGAACTGAACCAAAAGTTCAAATAGACTATGGAATAAGTGCTGATGACTAAATTTAGTGATCTAATGTGTCCAGATGTGCAAGGAGATGATATGACTCTCTCTACCAATGTATATTACTATGCATCTGTAACATGTTTTGTTGATAGACTTATTCAACACTCATTCTGAACACTGCATATTCCTTGGTCTTTCTGTCCCAGAGAAGCTATAAAACCAAAATGTTTATTACCCAGTCTTTCTATAGCTAGGTTAGATATTTAAATCTATTCTCAGTCATGATGTATGAACTTTAAACTCTTGTAAAGAAATTTTTGTCTGCTTGGTGTCCTTTCTTCTTTATGTACAGGAGGTCAAACATACAGACCTCCACATTGGTCATCTCAGGTGGTAATTATAGAAGTCATACGTAAAGAATCCTAGAATAAAGAAGTTAGAATGATGGTTCTTTGATAGCATTATTGTTTGACTCTTATTACTTATTTAGCAAATTAAATCAGGTTCTTTGCAAGGTCCAATTTTAACTTAGGTGAGAGTTTTATCTGCATGAATTCATTGAATCCTTCCAATTACCATTACTTGGTAGTAATTGTCTTTCTCATTTCACAAAGAAATTTAGGCATGGATAGTTATACCATGGTATCAAAGCCACACTTCTACTATATAGAAGGTCAAGGATGTGACCCCATATAGACCCATTCTAGAGCCTCCAGTCTAATCATTATATCCTGTATTTCATGATAAACTGAAAATTCAGGAGGAACAGAGGAACCAGGACAGATGTAGAGATCTAGATAAGTCTGTGAGATAAAACAGAACACATTTAATTTAATAAATTTCATGAACCTTATTGAAATTTTGTACTTGCTTTTGGTGTTTGACATCCATGAAATTATGCTTAATCCATAACATACATTTTCTCCATCTGCAAAATAGATATTATCCAATGTACTGACTTAGATTACATATATATGGTGCCCACATAGTGAAATCTCAATATCAGCAAAATTCAATTTAATTTCAAATGATATTGCATATTTTATAGTAGACGAGAAAGCAAATGATTTTTAAACATTAAACCTCTTCTAGTCTCTCAGTTGCTGGAATCACAATGCTGGCATCATTTTTGGGTAATTATTGGCCATGTTAGGATTCTTTGAATCCCTGACTTATTTTGTAGTATTAGCTTTTAAAGGACGGTATATTTCCTGAGACTTGATTTGTGTTTTGCAACCAAAAGATCCCCATGAGTGCCATCCTACAAAAACAAATCTGATTTTTTTTACTTATTTCCATGTCAATTTAGACCACGATAAAATTATTTAAGTTGTGTTAAGATAGAGATACAACCAGAAATGGAAGTACCTCAGATCATTTATAATCTCCAGCATGACAAACTTTGAAGAATCCTTTGGTTCTTTTGTGTGGGTTGAGAGCAATAAATAATCAGATAATTTCTGATTAGTGCATGTGCTTTTTTGAGTGATAGCATGCTATTTTAAAATCTCTTTAGCATGTTTGTAGAACTAGACTGATTTGCCATTTTATGACACTCATAAACTAAGACAATTTTGGATTTGTGAACAAAGTCTGACAGGAGTTCCATATTATTTACCTATCCCCAAGTTATTTCTAACATAATTTTTATATCAAAGAATGCAAACACCATCAAGAAACCATTAACAGACAATGAGTCTCCTCTTGACTTTCTGTGCTAATTCAGAACAACATCAAATCAACTATAATCTTAAGTAGAAGTTGTGTAAGTTATGATTCCTTAACTTAAGTAGTTCATAATTGCTTGTGATGATCTTGAAAGCAAAATGTAATATAAAAATACTGAGTAAACCATCCTTAATTTAAAGTAAAATATTCAATACAGTAATTCAGTAATATCATGTTATGACTCCTAATGGCTCATATAATTCTTAGTAATATGTTTACTACATAACAGCGAAGCCATAAAAGCAGCAGTCCCTTGTAAAAGGTATTTTCCAAGGGAATCAGCAATAAAGGATACCATTTAACAAGCAGATGTTCAAAGCTCTAAAATCTATAATGTTAAAAAAAAAAACAATGGCTAAGCTTGATTTGCAACTGGAATACGTCTTACACCTGGTTGCTTTGTCCCTATTCCCTATAGAACTATCTTACAAGCATTTTGCACATGGAAAGAATTTAAGGCAGCATGTTGCTTTATGAATCTCAATTACTTATGATTATGTTATTAAAGTGTCCAAGATTATTACTCAAATGCTACAGATATTACAGTAAGTTTATATATAAAGCTCAGTTGGTTTTAGGGCTGTCCTGTGTTAAGAAATATTTCTTATGTGGCAGACATCTAGAGATTAGCAATTGATGTTTTTTTCTCCTATGAAGTTTTATGTGGAAGTTATTTTTAAACTGTAGATATAGAATGATAAAAAACACATATTTTATTCAGGAACTAATGCAATTGAGGAACAGAGGCTTCAGTAGAGAAATGGGCTCAATTTGAAATAGAACAAAGCCAGTGGAGATTCAGCAAAGGAGCACATCAAGGGCTTGGGATATGGCTCAGTGGTAAAGTGCTTACCTCGCATGCATGGGGCACTGGTTTCAATCCTTAGCACCATATAAATAAAGGTATTGTGTCCATGTACAACTAAAAATAAAAAAGTTTAAAAAAAGGAGACATAAAAAAGTAATGAAGGGCAGACTATCTAGAGAGTCTTGACAAAATTTTTGCTAAAGGCAGACAAGTGTGATCAGATGAGAATAGGTTATCCCTGTTATAGCCAGTAGATTGGGTATAATGGCTAATTACCCATTTCAACTCATTTCTCTCTTTTACAGTCTCTGAAATCCTTCTGCAGAAATTCCAGAGATCTGTCTGTGCCAGATGTTTCCACATTTATTGAGAATGCTGGTTTTTGAAGTTAGCCTTATTTTCAGGGTTTTTGCTGTGTTGACTTAAACTACATTGACTCCAGAAGTCCTGATTTCTTCAAGTGTACAATGCAAATCATGTAACTAGTGGAAGAGGATTTACAGAACGATTAAATCTGACAATTCATTGAAGTATCAGATGCTTAATAGGACATTTTATCTTCACCAGTTTTCAATCAACACAAGGACATTTAAATATTAGAGAATAATTTATTGTAAATATAGGTAGATGAGTTACTATATGAAATGGTTATTTCTCCTGATTTCCCTATACATTTAAAAGTGTAATTAAAGAGAAAATAAATTTGAGGAATCAGGAGGAAGGCACAGCATTAGTACCTGGTTGCCAATTAGCAAATTATAACAGGTTGAAAAGGAAGTAGCATGAGGACAATGTCACTGGACCAAAACCCAGTACCATAGGTAGATTCAGTACATACTTGCTTTAACTTTACTTGATTTGGATATGAAATTCACCATTCTTTCAAGGAGTTTGACATCAAATCAGGGAAAGATTTAAAAAGATACTGTCAATGCTATCTATTAAGGACGGTGACAGAAATCCATGCAATATTAGAACATCATGATTTCCTGTGGAAGACTTACATAAAAATTAATCAAATAAATGTTTAAAATGTTGAATGAGAAGAGATAACAATTAAGCTAAATTTTAAGGCATGGGCATACCAATCAGGCTTCTGATGCAAAGAATGTAATCCTGTCTAGATCATTCAGAAAAAAAAAAAAAAAAAGCTATTTAATGGACCACTAAGTGACATTCAATCATTAGGTTTGCTGATGAAATTAACTCTAGTATCAGTTTCCAGGAAAAAAAAAATACTTAGAAACAAAACAAAACCTGTAGAACTGGGCTGCTAATGCAGTTACCACACCGACCTACAGTTACTACAATGCCCAGACCCCACGGATCGTACCAGTGTTGGCCCCAAGAAGTATGCCAGTGAGCCTGCCCCTCCTCTGCGCTGTGAGCAGTAGAGCCTGAGGAGGCTAAGAAGTCAGGGTAGATGGAGAGTGTAAGTCCCAACATGCCTGCCATTCCTCTCTGCTTCTATGGACACAACCTCCCAGCATGACCCTGTGCCCTATAGGCCTGAGTAGTCAAGGCCCAATCCCTGGAGGGTCCTCAATAGGGGACTACAGGCAGCTCATCCTACCAGGGTACCTCCTCAGGCCAATCCCTTGAAACTAGTAGGGGCCGGAAGTGGAGCACTAGAATGATAACCACCTGCTTTCAATAACTGTGTTGCTGCATGCTGTGCTTCTGCAGGATGGTCTTTGGAAGAAGAGAGGCTCCAGTAGAAGGAAGATACAGACATTCTAGGTTCCAAAACAAAGTGGGTCCAGTGAAGATGCAGAGGTGAGACAGATAAACCAATGGACTTCCAGAGGACTCCAAGCTTTGAGCATCCTGGTATCATGGAGTAGGCATAGGTCAAACAGCTTCAGGAATGAGGTGTACCAACTGGCTCAGGCTTCCCCACAGAGATTCCAGCCAGGAGTGCATCTGGATCCACCAGGATTCTTTTCTTCCCCAACCTGCCAGAGACACAAGAGATTCTTTTCCCTGGGACTCTTCCCCCTGCACTACTCCTCTCTGTCCTTCTTCCTATGCTTCTGAGATAGCAGAGATTGTTCTTAATAAACTTCTGTTTCTCACAAATTGTATAATAAAATTGATGTTCCAAAGATTGTGTTTTTTTTAAAGGGCAGGTTTAAAACTAAAAAAAAAAAAAAAATTAGAAAAAAATCCCCCCCCAAAACTAAAATAGTGGGAGGGCTTAGTGCAAGGGCAAGAACTCAGCATCCACCTCATCTAAGGCCTGGACCACTGTACCCCCCTCTACTGTTCAGTGAAGATAGAGACTTGCATGCCTTTAGTCAACATATGGGAACTCACTGCATTGAACCACTGTAGATGGGGACTCACCTGCCTTGAGCCAATTTAGATAGGGACTCACTCCCCTAGACCTAGTGTAGACACAGACTCATTCCCCTTGAGCCACTGTAGACTTGATTCCATTGGAGCCAATTGCTTTAGCCAGAAAGAATCCCTTTTCCAGTCTTCAGGCCCCTCCCTAAGATCTGTGGAGAGGGTGGGTGGCAGCTGTTTGAGAAGACATATCTGGAAAGGCATTAGGGACTTCTGAGTCTCCATAATCATAATAACAATCATAATCATCTCCATAATCCCATGTCCAGGGAAGGGAGAGATGGGCCAGTGGGCGGTGTGGGGGCAGGGCTGCCTGCAGCAGTGCCTGGGTGCTTCGCTACATGCTCTGCAGCCTCCATACCCCAAATCTCCTTCCTGACCACTGCTAAAGGTCATGATGTAAGCACACGAGCTTTTGGAACTGGAGTTGTTAAACCATCTTAGAGTTGCTACTGACATAAAAGCCAAGTGCATTCATGTGGAATTTCTTTTATCTTTGGGTTCTAGGGACACTGAGTTTTGTAAAGTGAAGGGTATATAAATAAAATACAAAATAGGGCTAGGGATGTGGCTCAGTGGTTGAGAGCCCCTGAGTTCATTCCCAGGTACTCCACTCTCAAAAAAAGAAACCCTCATGTCAATTGGGGAGGTGGGTATTTGGGTTGGTGCAAGTCCACAACTCAGTGGAGTTTAGGGTAGTGTACCAGAAACCCAGAAAGTGACAACCATTTTCACAGACCCTGAACAGAAGCAGGCCTCAGTGTACTCAGTGAGAGCAAGATCATGGCTCTGAGAGCCACCATGGGTAAGGTGCTCAGGAAGCCCAGTGTAAGTGAATCTAAAGACTGACCAACAGAATTTGCTCAAAGCAAACAATAGAAGAAAGTTTGTTGTTGTTGCTTTTGTTGTTTTTAATAAATAAAGCTTCAGGGATTTTTGAAATGGTCTAGCATTAATGTCATCATGGATCCAAAATAAGAAGACAGAGTAGGACACAGAAAAAAGATGAAGGCTCAGTTTTCCAAATATGGTGGAAGACATGAATCTACAGACTTAAGCAGCTTAGCAAACCTTGGTCAAGGAATCCCAAAGAAGTCCATGCCTAGACAAATCAGGAGCCATGTGCCACTGGCAAAAGAAGGGCGTGGTGTACCCAACCTGAAGCTGGAGAATGTCATGGTGGGTGCCAGGGCCACATCAGAAATCTAAGTCTTCATTTATATTATAATAAAATTAATTTTCCTTACTCTGGTACCCTTTTTCTCCCTAGATAATTCACTTGTGCATTCAAGGCTTGTACGTTTACTAGATGTACATGAGAGGCAAGGGAGGTAAGAAATTGTCATTTTAGCTTTCTAGCTTCTGCAATTCACAAGGCATACTAGAGAGAGGTGGCAAGAGAAGTTAAACTATCCCGTAAACAGTATGGATTATTCATGAGATATTGGAAGAAGGAAATAGCAGGATTAAGAAACACCTAATAGAGGTATTGAAATATTGATAGCATGAAATATCTAAAAAGTACAAGCATTGATATTTTGACATTAAGCACAACAGGGGAGATATAAACTATAAGACTGGAATAAGTGGAGAGATGTAGAGAGTAAGTATTTAAACCAAAGTGTTTTGTGCCATAGATAATGAAAATGTACTTCTTAAGAATAGATAGCCTATGGAAGACAATATGTATTCTGTGCTCTTGGGTTCAAATGTTTAGGATTGGAAAAAAAATTACTCCTCCTTATTTAATCCATTTTCACATACTATTTCCTTAATGATATTTTCTACTTGTAACTGATAAAATAGAGTGTAAGTTATTAAAACCTAAATGAGGATTCTAAGAAAAAGCTAACTTTAGAGTTTACATGTACTTATGAATTCCTGCTTTCATTTCATACTTAATCTCTGAGATTATAAACTTTATGTGGTCTTATTGCACAATGTGTGTGTGAATATATATATATATATTTTTTTTTCCCCACATTTTTAGAAGACAACATCAGTTGAGTTTGCAGACTATATTTTTAGAAATATGAGAAAATTGAAAGTGTACTTAAGTAACAGAGACCATAAAAATGAACACAAGGTTTTGAAAAGGAACCAAATTGAGCTTTGAAAGTGTTCTAATTAAAATACAACATCTCACTTCCCACTAGGAAGTGGCAGGTGAAGGCAGACTGTTGCTCTCACTGCAAACTCAAAAATATAAATATTTTACAAAAACAATATTTTGAAAACATCAGGAACCTGGAGAAGCCACAAAAGACTATTTGAATTGAAATTTTAGACAGGAAAGAAACATTCTGAGAGTAGTAAATGTGGACTGTCTGTTTTCTTTCCTGAGGGCTGTATTGATGCTGGGTTCAAGCTCAAGACTGATCTTGGTGGCCTCTGTTCATCTTGCCACCTGGTATTAACACCTTTTTACAATTACCTCCCCTGTGTATAGGTTGAAACTACTGACTTTGTTCCATAAAACAGAAGATGTTATGTGGTTCATGCGATTAGGACTTAAAAAGAATTTCTTCTGCTTTGGGTTCTTTCTTGCTCATCTTTCAGGAGACCAGTTTCTGTGTCTTCAATCAGTCCTGTGGAAGGACTCATCAGTTGAGGGGACAGGCTGGTAAAACACCAGGTGAGTAAGATTGGAAGTGGATCTCTTACCATTCAATTCTTTAGATGGGACCACTGCCATAACTGAGTTAAAGTTTGGTGCAAAATCATGAGAAAACCTAAGTCAGAGGCACCCAATTCAGCAATGCTCAGATTTCTGACTCACACAAATATGAGATAATAAATTATTGTTTATCAAACTGCTAAATTCTAGAATAATTTAATATGCTGCAACAGATAATTACTTTAGGCGTCAATTTATCAAGAGCACAATAATCCTGAAGATACATGCAGTTTACATCAGAGTCTCAAAATAAATGAAGGAAACATGATGAGATTAAAATGAAAAATAGACAAAGTCACAATTATAATCTGAGATTTCAACACCTCACATTCAGTTGTTGACAGAATGACTGTTTAGAAAAATAGTGATGATACTTGAGACTTGAGCTACTAAACAAATTTGACATAACTGACATTTATAGAGCAAGTCACTCTGAAACAGAATGCTTGTTTTTATATAAAGTAAGCATGGAAAACTTAGACTATATTCTTTCCAATAAAACAAATTTTAAAAAAATCATACAAAACTTTTTTTCCCCAAAAATCTATGTAATTTAGGTATCAATGACAGAAAGGGAAAAAAATTAAGTATTTAGAAACTAGAAAGCTTACTTCTAACTAACTCATGGGTAGATGAAAACTTAAAAGGAAAATTAAGAAGTGTTTTGAAATAAGTGTGTGGAGAGCAGTGACAGTGACTGGGAGATCAGTGTCTGAGATTGGGGGTCTCTGATGACTTTGTTTCTGTGGCACACTTGGTGACTGGGAAAGTTTCTGTGCAAAGGCATAGGGTACCTGGTTGCTATGGAGATATCTTCCATGCTAGAGTCTTATCAGCTTTGACCTTATTTCAGACACAGCAGCTCCTAGAAATGAGGGAACTTCCTTGCTAAGATAACCACAATGTTTCACCAGTTCAGCTGCTCTGGAATCTGCCCACAAATTAGTAACTTTAAAAAATGGACTTTCTTGAGAGCTGCACAAAGCTCCTAACATTGCATATTGCAGCTATAGAATGTAACTGAGGAAATAGTTGCATATTGTTGCTAACTCAGTAACTTTCCTGAATACAAAGAATAATGCTTGCATAGTCTTTAACATGATTTAGAGACATATATAATAAAAATTGCTGGTGTAATTCTTTAGACCTGCTTCTCCATTAGTGAGAAACACTCCACCAAATCCCAGCTGTTTTATCTTCAAGGTCTACATATGTGATTCTTATTTCTTCCAATCTCCCATCACCAGAACCTTCTAGTTTGGCCAAATTGGTCATGGCAAAGTGAAGATGGTCACGGCAAAGTGAAAAAAGAATAAGTGAAAATTTATACAATGGAATGAAAACATTTCTTAGAAATTTAGAGCATTAAATGCCTACTTTAGAAAACAAGAACAGTTGGACACCAATGATTTGAATTTTATGTATCAGAAATCTAAAAGAAAAAGAAGAAATTATTCTTTATGTAAATAGAAAGAAAAAAGTTATAAAAACTTCTTATAAAAAGGAAGTTATGAGAACAGAATTCACACACTGTAACAAAATATTGGCAGAACATTCCTACCAATTGTATGATGCAGCAATTTCCCAGCACTTTGACAGCTTCTTCAAGACAAATTTTAAAACATCCAGTATATCTTTCCACATTCTACTGCTGATCTTCTTCAGATGAGGTTTCTTATTGTTTGGATGTGATGTGTCCCCTAAAAGCTCATGTGTGAGATAATGTGAGAGGGTTCAGAGTGGAAATGATTGGGTTGCGAAAGCCTTAACCTAATCAGCGATCTAATCCCTGGTGGGATTTAACTGAGTGGTTACTGGAGGTAGGTGGGTTGTAGCCGGAGGATGTGGGCATTTGGGGGTACATATTTTGTGTCTGGTGAGTGGAGTCTCTTTCTCACTGCTTCCTTGTGATCATGTGTGCTGCTTCCCTCCATGACACCCTTCTGCTGTGATGTCCAGCCTCACTTTGAGCCTTAAGGAATGGAGCCTGCTGCCTATGGGCTGAGGCCTCTGAACTTGTGAGCCCCCAAATAAACTTCCTATCCTCTACAATTGTTCTGACACAGATCTTTTAATCACAGCAGTGAAAAAGTTGACTAAAACAATGTTCAATTACAATAATAATTTTAGGATGATTAAATAATCAGAGTAAAAAATATTGTACCTATTTTTAAATGAAATGAAATAGGAAATAATTTTTTATGGAATTTAGACTCATAATGGAAAAAAAAACATACCTAAGACTTGCAATAATGAAAGCACTCTGGATGCACACTTGTGGGATATCTTTAAAGTAATATCAGAAATTAATGTATAGGCCAAAGATGAGGTAAAAAGAGCCAAAAATTACTGAATAAATGCTAAGAACATAAAAGAAAGAAAAGATGAAAGTGAAGAAATTAATACATCATAAGATGTAACAACTAGGATCATATTTGCCAAAATTATACTTAAATGGAAAAGAAAATAAAATGGATCAATTTCTGGCAGTGTTCATCAAGGGAAAATAAGCAATAGTACAAATAAAAGCCATGAGGAATGAAAAAAGAACATAATGCCAGACGCTGCAGAGAAAATATGATAAGACGACATTATTAACTTCATGTCACTGTAATTCCATTACCAAAATTAACTGCAGAAGAAATATGAAACCTGAAAGAGATAACCATTATTTTAATGGAATCTGTAGTTTAAAGATCTTCTCACAAGTGAAAAGCCAAAACAGATTTAGCAATGGATTCTACAACCATTTAAAGAATAAATAAATTTTGTCATGCATATTGTCAAGAGGAGAGTGAACAATCTTCAGCTGATTTGGTAAGACTAGCATAACACGAATGCCAAAAATCAGTCAGAAATATTGAGATAAAGACACTAAAATAATGCATAATTATAAACACAAATATAAAAATCAAAGCAAAATATTAGCATCCAAACACAGAATTTGATTGGAAAAATTATAATGTCAAGTCCAAATTAGATTTAACTGCATGAAACATTTATTATTGGAATATTAGAAAAGAAATAAAACTGTCACTACTTTTACATGGTATAATAATGTAGCTAGAAATCCAGATAAATAGGATTAATTCATTTAGCAAAGGTTTGGACAAATAAATCAGCATACAAGTTCAGCTACATTTCTATCAATCAAAAAAAAATAGATGTTTTTTTTAAGTCAACATTTTTTCTAGCAATCAAAGTTTTTTTAGTACTGGGAGTTTTATCTAACAATATATTTTTGTGTTTAAAAATTCTATAGAAAAACACTGAAAAAGTAACAAATATATGTGTTTTTTAAATATCAAGGAAAAATACAAGAGAAAAATGATCAAGTAGTTTGCTGAGAAGAATTCTCAATTTCACCATTAATTAGGGAATTGGAAATTAAAACCATTAACCATTTGGATGTGATATTTGCAGAAATTAAAAAGGTGACATGATTATAAGGACAGGCATGAAGAAACACTCATTGTTTCCTGTAGTTTTATAAATTTGTACAAATATCATGGAAAATGGTCTGTATTAACAAAATTAAAAGAGTTTCACATTATAAATCAGTAGTTAAGTTCTATACCCAAAGAAATTCTTGCAACTATCAGAAGATATAGTGTGACAGGTATTAGAAAAATGTTAAGACTAGAAGTGATTCCAGTTTATTAATCCAGTTATGAATAAATTGTGATGTGTTCATCAATTGAATAATAACAGTAGAGAATATAAATCACAGTGAAATCATAAACATAGTTGAACTGTAGAAGCATAATTTACCATTGGAAAAAAATATATATCAATAAGAATTAATTATGATATGAATATTTCTTTGACAACCAAATTATAACATCAATTTTTATTTGGGAATTTTATTTGCTTTCTGAGTTTCACATGTGTAAATATTCTCTTTGACTTAGTAATTAATTGGAAAAAAATTAAGATAGCTTTAGTCTATTTTGATGAACATATATTGATATTTAGCCCTCTTAATTTATCTTCTCAATTGTTTACCAGTAGGAGGAAAATTGCAGAGAAATTGGGATGATCATCATGATTCGCTAATTAAAACTAGGGCTGAAATGACAGTAAGCTTTTCTGTCCCCAAGTTAAATACTCATTATTATATTTTGGTGATATAAATGATTTTATTAGAAAAATTGTAATTTTATTGATTTGAACTGCTTTTGATCTCTGTACCCTGTAAAAACATATGATTTTAGTTGAAACTGGGGTGAATTTTCTAGCTATTCCATTTATTCTCAGATAATCAATAGTTGTGATTGAAAATCAGCCTTGGAGAAGTACCTTTGTTTTGTACTGTTGTAAATTAATGTGATATTTTAAAACTGAAAATATAAATGTTCACTGTTCATTAAAATGTATCTTTGGAAATTTTTATTTGAAATTCTTACAACTTTCTTATATATTTTCAAAATATATTATGACTTACCATTTTAATATTTTGATTTTCCTTTCCTTTTTATGTCTTTTCAATTTGAGGCAATTATCATATTTTTTCCAAATATTTATTTTTAAGCATGCAGTGTTGTTTCATCCAACAAATTTTTATTAAAAATTAAATGTCATTTTAAAACTTATTCAGTCTTTTTGTACTATGAAAATGAGGTAATGATATTTTTGATGCCACCTCACATGTATTTTTATTCTTGACTGAATCATTTAGTCCTCCAGTATCACCAGGCAGCCACTACCTCCCCAGTGTAATTTTTCCTGCTCAGAAGGGAATGAGCCACCTGAGAAAATTAAAGTCTGAAATAATTACTGGAGAAATAAGAAACAAAGTCAGAATTATAGTTTTAAGGAAGCACCTGATAGATTCTTTCAATCCTGGTAGAAGCTGGAACAGATCAGTTAAAAAAAAAAAAAAAGGCTCTGATTCTTTATTTAAGGGAGAACAACAAAAGATTTCAGCGGATGGAGTCTAGCTGCATGGTGTTTTGCCCTCAACAGGTTGATTGGCATCTTGATAAGCCACACCCATCTCTGAGAAGCTGCGTTGCTATGTGGCTGCAGCAGGTCATCCCCTCTCTGGTGCTGTCCAGGACCGTTAGCAGAGCTGGGTGTGCTTTCGCAGGTATTTGGGCTATCTCACCAGCAGTAGTGCTGCTAGGAGTTCCCAGTAGCAGACTTTCCCACTCAATGACTGATCTGGTCCATACAGAGTTTACAGATGGCTCTCAACACTCCATGATTTTATTTACTGATCTGGTCCATGCAGAGTTCACGGATGGCTCTCAACACTCCATGATTTTTTGTTTGCTCATTTGTTTATAGTTTCCTGAAATGTTTGGAATAACTTAAAGATATTTTATTCATAACAGTCAAGAATCAATTTGTTAAACAATTTGCACATTCAATCTCAATTTTCATTTTTTACCAACTCTGACCAAGAGACCTTTTTCTCTATTTCATACTATCTTTATCTTGAAATTCCTTTGTTCCCCATCACTGCGTTCCCTTTGCTGTGGCTCATATCCTGCCTGAGTCTCTTTCAGAATTCAATTACCTCCATTCCTTTTTCTCTCATCTTCCTCCAATCATCTCTTAGATTTCCAGACTTTTGATTTCTTCACACCCTTCCCAAACCCCTGACTCTCTCCCTTCTTTCCATTTGTCATGTTCAATCTTCACCTTCTTTCAAGACCAATTCAAATAATAGCTTCTCCATAAATTCTAATGGGTGGAAAGTACATGAGCTATAAAGTGATGCAAAACCATTTTAGAGTTCCTCCATCTCGTATTAGCTGTGTAGATTTGACTTTTAAAAAAATCTCATTAATAAGACTAATTTCTATCTCTAATACAACGTGCTTATAACTTTTACAAGAAAATGCACACTTAGCACATATTTGGAATAGCATAGACATGACACACTCACATATATGTGTATGTGTATATTTTTGGAAAGTTTTATTTGTAATTCTTACAATGTTCTTAAATATGCTTTGAAAGATTTTACGGTGATTTTTAATATTTTTCAACTTTCTTCCTTTTCTGCTCAGTTCTTTCTCCTGAAGAGACTCAGGAAATAACTTATATCACTTTTTTACTTCATACCACAGATGATATTTTATTTTAATGAATATTTCTATTTCATTTACATAATTAAAGTGAATATGTATGCTGTCTGTCATATTCCAAGCAATATCCCAAATAGTGCCCTGTACATAATAAGCTTTTAATAAATGTACTGATTGCAAGTATATTCATTTATACCATGGTTATTACAGAATAATGTTGTTCAAAATGTAAAATTAGCTAGCATTTATTTACTATAAATATATTTGTACTTAAGTTTATTCATGATATAAAATATTATGTTAGCAAACAATTGTAATAGTAGCCCCAATGATAGGGAGATATAGACTACATATGCAAAAGAGCTGTAGGAATAACACTACTAATTTCTAAAAATGACATTAATATAAGTTTACTTAGAATTATATCTGTAGTTATGAACAGGTTTATTGTTTTATAAAGGTCATCTAAACACAAAATAATTTGTATACACAATAATTTAAGAGCAAAAACATCACATAAATTTATTGATGGGAAAAGGTCAAAGCTATCTGTTAAATTGATGTTATGCTTCTTCGTAGAGCTCTGATGTTTTTGCTAATGTTAAACTTGAATAGAATTGGGAGAGAGACACTTTGAGCTGCAGTTTTTCATGCTTGAATTTTTCCTACTACTCCCTCCATTTTCAGAGCTCAGACTGGTGGTATAGCATGCCGACACCCACTATCTTCCTAGATTCTTGGATGTGGTTTTATTGCTAGAGAGGTAATAAAAAGGTGAATGAGGGCCTTCTTGACTTGCAATATTTCTGACTAGCAAATATGTCCATATTTTTGGAAACATTCATATCTATTGATATGAGTCAATGTGACACTGTTCTATATATCCCAAGTTAAACTGAAAGTCAATAATCATGGAGCAGAAGTTCTTAAGGAGTGTGATTTTTATTCCCATTTCTCCAATATGATCCCATTTTTTTAAAGGCATGTACACCATTCAAGGACTAAAGTTGCACAAAATAGGTTAATTTCCCCTTGAGATGTTTCTATTTATGTACACTTAAATATTGCAGTCAAATGCTCATTTACATTCCTTCATTTTGCTTTAAACAATGAAGTTCTAGAAGCAGTTTATAATTGAATATTACTCAAAATCACTCTACAATATACTGAAATATTTCAGGGTTTGTATTTAAGTTGAAAATATATAGTTTAACTTACAAGAAATATTTTATGCTATACAGCCTTGTATAGAAAATCCTAAGTGTTTTTTGAGCAATTTTTGAGCAATCCTAAGGGGGTTTTTTTGAGCAATTTCCAAGTACTAGTTTTTCCTAGGGTGAAGTTTTGTTGTTGTGGGGACATGGAAGAGTCAAAAGCTCCTGTCTTTACAGATTCACATTTTAAACATGAAGAGAAATTTAGCAATAACATAAATGTATTAAATAAGAAGTATTCCCCATGAATAGCCCCAAACTCCAGTCCTTACAGGATTTTATTCCAAGGATGAAGAGATAAGTAATAATCAATAACATAAAGTTATTGAAAATATAGTATATTATATGCTTTGGAAAAACAATATAAGAGTCAGACCAAGGAGATCAGAAGTTCTGGGTTTGGAGGCAGCAGTGAAATTTTTTATCAAATGAGAAGGCTAGGATTTAGTGAGATCATGTTGCCTGAGCAAACTCCTGAAGACCACCAAGGAGCCAGCAGTATGGACATTTATGAGAAGAGCATCCAGGTAAGGGAAATAGGCATTGCACAGAGACTATTATAACAGAAGTTCTGGTGTATGCTGAGAACAGCAATAATGAAATGAGTCAAGAGAAGATTGAACAAGGTAAGGAGTATCAATAGATAAAATATTTAAAGAGCCAATGGTGTAAGGTCTTGCAGAACATCACAGAAACTTTGTAACTTAGTAAGCAAAAGAGTTATTGCAGAGCTCTGATTAGATAATGACTTTATGACCCGATTTTGACTTTTAAAGTCTTTGGATGCAGCTGAGTTTGGTGGTGCATATGTTTAATTCCAGCAACCTGGGAGGCTGAGACAGAAGGATCACAAGTTTGAGGCCAGCCTCAGCAATTTAGCAAGGTTCTAAGGAACTTAGCAAGACCCTATCAAAAATAAGTAAATAAAAAGGCTAAGGATGTGGCTAAGTAGTAAAGTGCCCCTGAGTTCAATCCCTAGTACACCACTGTCCCACAAAAAAAAAAAAAAAAAAAAAAAAAAATCTGGATTCAGTGTTTCGAGAAGACCAACTCTGTTGAGGGTATAAATAATGAGAACAATTATAAGAGAGATGTACTTCAGGCAAAAAAATGTAATGGAGACAGGGACTAAGCTGTAGAAAACTTTATATGAAACAAATTTAGTAGGACAGAGATAAGGAGTTCTGTAGATGACATGTTAAATTTGTCATGACTTTATAACTTTCAAAAGAGATATTACAAGGTAGTTGTAAATAAAAGTCTAAGGTGGGTTGGAGCTGCTGGTGCATCATTAATAAAAAGACAGCAGTTAAAGTCATGTGAGTGGATAAGATATTGAAGCCCTGGTATTCCAACATTAAGAGATCAGGAAGGGCTGGGGATATAGCTCTGAGGTACACTAGTTGACTAGCATGTAAAAGACTCTGCATTTTATCCCAAGTACTAAAATATACCCAAAAGTGTATGTACCACACAAGGAGACTAGCAATGATCTGTGGTGAGAACTTTCTGGTGAGGAGGATGAGAAGCCACAAGCACTTAGTGTCACTGAGAAGAAGGGATACTTAAAAGATGGAGGTTGTCAACTCTATCAACTCTATCAAACTCTCATAGTTTTGAGGTTTTGCAGAAACTCTCATGATCTACAGGACACAGTTTATCCTTCAAACACTGACAATGGCAAGAGTGCTGACAAGAACACTTTTGATGACATGAATGGAGCAAAAGCCTGATTGAAGTGGGTCTAAGAGAGAAAAAGAAAGATTAGGAAGAGTAAGCATAGGTGCACTTTCAAGAACATTTTTTGTTTGGTTTGATTTTTTTTGTTTGTTTGCCAACAAGATGGAGAGGCAAAAAAGTTGGTTCAAGAGAAAAAAAATGGAGAAATAATAGCATGTTTGTGGATCCAGGTTGTTGAAAATAAACAATGAAGTATGAGTGATAAGAAAATATTGTTGAAGCAATGATTTGTTGTGGGCAAGATAGGATGTTAGATACGGATTTCAATAGATAATATGTTCCTGGTGAAATAAGATATGAATGAAGAATACAGACATAACAGCAAGTAGATATAGATTTGGGAGTTTGTTGAAGTTCTCTTCTGGATGCTTCAGTTTTCATGGTAAAATAGAAAATACAATTCTTTATTGAAAAAAAATGGAGAATAGGTTTTCAATGTTGGAGCAAATAGGAAAACATGTGAATAGATGCCTAAGAGAGTGGGAATGTATGTCATATCATGAACATAAAGTCAAAATAAGGAGAGTAAGTCAAGTTATGTTTTCCTTCAAACACATTCAGGCACAGCAGACGTGTGGAAAATGTGGTTGTAGTTTTGAGGTTTTACAGAAAAAATTTAAATGAATAAACAGAAGGTTGCAGTCATTGGAAGTGAGTGCAAATGATAAATATTGGTCATGAATTGGGACTAAGAAAGTAGGAAAGAGATGCAAACTGAGTGACAGAGTTATTGAATAAGAGCAGATGAGATGTTGAAATGGGCTGGAATTGTAACTACTATTGATAAACTACAGTCAATGAGCTGTGGGGAATAGGGTTTGTGAAGTAGAGACTATGAAGCATCATGGATACTGGTAATGGCCATGACTGGGGAATGAATGGTGGATGTAATGAAAGTGCTATGATCTTTGGAGCAACAGATTCCATTGAACAAGCGGTCTATAAAAAAACAAAAAACAAAAACGCATGTTGGAAGAAAGAACAATGAGTTCAGCTAAAAATGGTCCAAAAAGGAGGTTCAGTAGATGACATACAAAAAGGTGATGGATGATAAACCTTGATGGATTACAAGAGATTCAAAGCTGGAGGAGGGGCTTTAGGGTGTGTTTTAGTCAGCTCTTTTGCTGCTGGGACTAAAGGATCCAAGCAGAACAATTTTAGGGGAGGAAAAGTTTATTTGGGGACTCACGGCTTCAGAGGTCTCAGTTCACAGGTAGCAGGCTTCATTCTTCAGGGCTTGAAGTGAGACAGGACATCATGGCAGAAGAGTATGGTAGAGGGAACCAGCTCACATGATGATCAGGAAGTAAAAAGTGGTCTCCACTTGCCAGATACAAATGTATACCCTAAGCCACGCCCCAATTCCCACCTCCTTCAGCCACACCCCACCACTTCAATGACCACTCAGTTGATCCCTATCAGGGGATTAATTTATTGATTGGGTTAAGACTCTTATAACCCAAGCATTTCTTCTCTGAACCTTCTTGGATTTTCTCACATGGAGCTTTTGGGGGACACTTCACATCCAAATTATATCAGGGTGAATGAAAAACAATGGTCTGGAAGTGACAAATTGTAAGCACTTGAGAAGAGAGCAGAAGAAGCAGTCTTCAGGGAAGAAACATGTTCTTATTAGAGTTGGAAGGCAAAAGAAACACAGGTCAGATTTAGAAAAGAAGTTATTTTGCTCTTCATGGAATATGAATTCTTTACAGCCTAGCAGTCATTTTCAGCAGTTGGGAATCACCATGGAAAAGTGATTCAGAGCCCAGAAGATGAGAGTTGGATGTAATGGCTCTTTTAGGGAATTATATTAAGAGACATGAAAGGTATAACAAATTTAGTCCCAATTGACACAAGGCAGATGGGGGATGGCCATGATGTGACTGTTGAGTGGTAAGATGAATGGAAGCCTGAGGCTCCCCATTGATTCAGCTGGTGAAGATGAGGAAGGAAGGAGGAATGTCTCTTGGTCCTGGGACTTGGGACCTTCTCATGGTCTTTCTCAGGGGAAAGGTAGCCTGACACTGTGAACTCCCCCTCAACTTCTATTGATGCAGTGGAAGGTATCAGGGAAACCAAGTACTTTACTCATTTGCCCTTCCTCCTTTGCTCTCAACTAGTTACTGTCTTTACGGTCAACTCAGTATCACTGTTCTCACAGGAGTAATGTGTCTGTGGTCAGGTGGACATTGTGCTGATTCATGAAAAGATATGGTCCAAGCCCTCATCCTTCAGGGGGATTTTGTAGCCATCTCCTGATTACACTGCTTACTACTCAGTTTGACCGACTCTTCAAAATACTTCCTTGCATAGCTTTTTTTTTTTTTTAACTTTGTTGAAACTTGTTTATGGGTAACACAAGTTCTGTTCTGGAGAATATTCAATGTACTGATGGAAAGAATGTGAATTCTGCAGCTATTGGATGAAATGTTTCTGTAAGTATCTATTAGGTCCATTTGGTTTATAGAATAGTCCAACTCTCCTGTTTCTTTGGAAGATCTCTTACAAATCAATCTCTCTCTCTCTCTCTTTCTCTCTCTCAAATATCTTTACTGACTTTGCATTTTCTGTGAAAAAGAAGTCCTTAGTAAGTTACATAGTCCCCCAACCCTCCATTTTAGTGACATCTTCAAGAAATATCCAAGCATATCTCATAAGTCTATTTATGAATAACTACTTTCTCTTAAAAAAAATTGCACAACTCCTTGCACTTGGCCATGCTTTTATTCTGCCTAGAATGTTCTCAGATTCTCAATATCTTCAATATTTTTGCCCATATGGCAAGACCCAGGATAAATATCACCCCCTCCAAGATGTCCTCCTTGATAATTTTCAAGGACTCCTGCCCTACACAGAGGACTCCTGTGGTCCTCTGTGTAGGGCAGGGACATTATTTATAATTGCATAGCACTCGTGACATACTATAATTTTAAGTCTCTTATCCATTATGAAATGAATTTAGGAATACGGAAACAGATTATTAAAATTCTCATTTTTAATACTTGAAAAATAAAATGAAAATGTGGAAAGAATATATTTCTTTTTTGCTTGTGATAAACATTTATTTTTTTATTGGTACATATTGATTATAAAAATGGTTGGTTTTGTTGTGGTATATTGGTACATAAATGATGTAATTTGATGCATTCTTCTCCCTAACACCTCCCCTTACTCTTCTCGTTTCCTGTCCTCTCCTTACCTTTTCCTACCCTATTGTTTTCCCTTCTACTTTCATGACATCCTCCACTGTCACCCACACACTAGTTTCCACATATGAGAGGGAAAAAATGTTACTTGCTTTCTGAGTCTGGTTCAATCACTTTTTTATGATGTTATCCTGTCCCATCCATATCCTACAAACAACACAACTTCATTTTTCTTTACAGATGAATAAAAGTTTCAACTATAGCACATTTTTTATCCATTCATTTGTTGACAGACACCCATTTTGATTCCATAGCTTGATTATTATGAGTTACATTGTAATACACACATTGTTATGTGTATTTTGACTTTAATTGGAAAAGAACATATTTAAATGTGTAAATATTATCTATGCTCAGATATTACATAAAAATTTAAAGTTTGAAAATAAAGTATCAAGTCATAGCAGCTTATACATTCACATTTTATAACAAAATAATACTTCTTTTTTGTCATTAAATTCTAAATATTCTACCATTTATAAAATAATACATTAATATATTAATATGCTTCCTTATACTTTTGGAGTAAAGGATTCTAAAATTGGGACATTCCTTTGAATCACCAACTAGCTAGTTTTACGTGCAATAACAGATGTTAGAATACAGCAAAAACCATTTTTAAAGGTATTTTTAAATGTTTTTGTGAAGCAAAGGGCAAATAGTGTTTAATTTCATTTTCCAGATGCACTAACATTTTTTTTTTTGCATTATTAATGTTTTATTTTTTTTTTATTGGTCGTTCATAACATTACATAGTTCTTAATACATCATATTACACGGTTTGATTCAAGTGGATTATGAACTCCCGCTTTTACCCCGTATACAAATTGCTGTATCACATCAGTTACCCTTCCATTGATTGACATATTGCCTTTCTAGTGTCTGATGTATTCTGCTGTCTGTCCTATTGTCTACTATCCCCCCTCCCCTCCCCTCCCCTCCCCTCTCCTTTTCTCTCTCTATCCCTTCTACTGTAAATTATGTCTTCCATTTGTATTCTCTTAACTTACCCCTCCTTACCTCTTATATGACATTTTGTATAACCCTGAGGATCGCCTTTGATATAAGGGGTGTAAACAAGGACAGGGTAGGGACGAAGAGCTTGAGAAGAATATTTACAGTAAACAGGGATGAGAGGTGGGAGGGAAAGGGAGTGAGAAGGGAAATTGCACTAACATTTTAACTATGTGGATTATAATGTAAAAAGTTACCTTATTAAATTATTAAATGATAACTTGACAACATGATAGACTCATTGTATCACCTCAAAATGAAAAGTTTAATTCAAGTTCATGAGCTGATATGAAAAGTTCTATTTCTGTTTGCTATAATCTTTTCTCACTATTCTCTAGTTGATCTTCTATAGAGTTCAGTTCACATTTCAGAAACCAAATACAGGTTAGGTTTTGAAGAAAGTAGACTGCCTTCTTCTTTTTGTTGAATTGTAAGTGTGTGTGTACATTATTCTATTGCCCTTCTGAAAATGTGTTTCTGACTCAATGTGGAGTACGAGATGGGGCTGGAAGACAGATACCAGCATGACACTGACACCCAACCAACATTACAGGAGAAGAGATGGTGAGGGCTATGAGCTGGGACAACAGAGTGAGAGATGTATAGAAGAAAAAAGATTGAGCATGAAAGAAGGGATGGAAGTAGGACAGGACCTCTGACACTGTAAGGGGAAGGCAGAAAGAAAAAGAAGTACAACAAAGGAAGGGGAATTCTGTTTAATTCTTAAACTCTGACTCTCACTCCAGACTTTTATTTATGTCTCACACACCAAGTAACCTACATTGGAGTATAAGTTGACCTAGAATTTAGATTGTTCTGCCCTTCTTGCTTTGATTTTAATAGAAAGATAATCCCTCTTACTCTCTCATAGGAATCCTATACCGCTTCAGTTCATGGCTGTTTCTTCAAATACAGAATTTTATTAGAGAAATCATCAGCTTTTAAAAAAGAATCAAGTACAGAGGATGGAAAACTTACACTTGAATTTTAGGATGATGTCTGTAGTTTGAAAACAAATGTCCCAATCCATTATTTAGATTTATCGTTTTAATATATGATATTTTATTATTTTAAATCAATACCTCTTTTCTCATTCCCAATATTCTCACATCACTCATATCTTCCCTTTCTTTCTTTTTCCTGCAATAGATTATGCCATCATTATCTTCCTGTTAAAACATTGACAAGAAAAGAAGAGCCTGAAGAGTAGTGTTTTAATGGGGACATTATGTGTATTATATTGATTAAGATAATCAGAATTTTCTAACTAGCATAATAAAATGCTTTCAATAATTTAGTAAAATATGTAATCCCTCAGAAGGAAATAGCCTTTACTCAGTTTGAATTCTCTAAAACAAGCTACTAATAAGTTTTATTTTTATTTTCCTTCTGGACACCTGAAATAGGATGATAATCATACATGGTTGATCAAATATTTAAGTAGTGGAATAATGAGCAAATCTAAACAAAGACTGACTTGATTACTGTCATGATTAGATTTTTAAAAAGATCTCCAGAAGAGAGAGGAAGATGGTGGAATAGAGAGATCACTTCCTTTGTGGTTCCCTGGCATAAAACTAAGGACTGCAGAGAGGAAGATTTTCAGAAGGTCGGTGAATGAACAAAAATTGTGTGTGTGTGGGGAGGGTTACTGGAACTTAATACGGACACTCCAAACAGATCAGGAACTCAGGAGATTGAATATAATAAAATAAGGAAGAAATCTCCAACACCACAACCACAGCAGCTGCTGGAGGCATAAACCAGAACAATCCCTCCATGAACAGAGTAAAGCAATAAGTGAAGTAAAGGAACCCATTCTTGGGAGGACTGAGGCATGTTGAGGTACAGAGAGTTTAAAGATCAAAATCACTGCCTGACCAAACAGTACGTTTGGTCATTGTACAGGAAAGAAACTGCATCTCTCCTGGTGGTGTGCAAAGGGCAGTGGAAGGAATCCTTTTGCAGCCATGGCACAGGTCTGGCAGCTAGGGGATCTGATTTCTGGCCTGCCAGAGTCTGGTTCAAAAAAGAAGCCCAGGTAAACCCATGCTGTGCAACAGAGAATGTGCCTAAGTGACCAGGAGAAAATCCAGAGTGGAGAGAGGTTTACACAGCGGAATACTGGTCATGAAAACACACCAAGCTTCCCCCTCCCCTTCCAATCTGGCTGCTTGCAAGACCAGCCAGGAGGGAAGAACCTGCCTGGGAATTTGAAAGGGCAGGGGTGGGAGAGATTGAGTTTGAAGACAGAATCAGAGACTAGAAATCATGGGGTGCTTAGGCAACTTAGTGTGCTGAAAACTGGCTTCTACACCACACAAGTGGAACACAAAGGAGATTCCTGGGGTACAGTCTTCAATTTCTGGGCCTTGTAGGTGTGCTGATTTAAAATCTACAGACCAAATGGCATTCAGTGAAGAGACTGGAGCCTACCTAAATCTACATCCCACCTTTAGGAGTTCTACCTCCAGGATTAACCCTCTCATTCTAACAACCCCTCCTTGAGGGTGGAGTAAGCATCACATTCCAGACAATCCCACCTAACTGATGATAAGGGAAGCTGAGAATCTTTTGAACTCCAATGGAAACAATTGTTCAATTTTTCAAGATTTTTTTTTCCATTTTTGTCTCACATTTCTATCATTTTTGAAACCAAATATTTTTCATGAATCAGTTTATTGAGGACTAGAATGACAGATTAGTGTATTTCGGTTTTGTTTTGTATTATTTCTTAAAATATATATATATACATCACTTATCTCTTTCCCTTGATTCTTTTTCTCTTTTCTCTCCTGCTGACAGTCAACTTCTATTATTCCCTCTTTCATTCTTCTATTAATTTTTTACTTCTCTCTTTCTTATCCTTTCTCATAAATATCACATGCTACACAAATTCTGTTCTCTTTTTGTCCATCATTTGAAAATGTAAATCTCTTTGCAAACTTACTGTTTTCATTATAGGCTATAGCTGAATATATCATTTTTGTTTATTGCAAGATGTCTTAGTATGTTTATGAAGATGTCTTAGTAGGAACTGTTTTGTTTAAATCTGTATATAATTTGCAATTTTTGCTGTTATTATTTATCTCCCTCTTAAAGGCAAGGTACTGGAAACCTTCAGGGAGACTACAAATCTACAGAGTAGAACCTGTACTGCCTCATATCCATATAACTAGATGGCTACTCAGAAGAAATGTCAGAGAAGGAGTTTCGAGTGTACATAGTTAAACAGATCCAGAAGATAAAGGATGATGTAAGGAGTGAAATCAGACAGAAAATTCAGAAGCTGAAAGATCACTTCAATAAAGAGATAGAGGCTATGAAAAGAAATTAAACAGAAATCCTCAAACTAAAGAAATCAATAAACCAAAATAAAAATACAATAGAAAGTATCCCCTACAGACTAGACCATCTGGAATATAGATCCTAAGGCAGTGAGAACAAAATATATAATCTTGAATATAAAGTTAACCACACAGAGAAGATGATAATAAACTATGAACAGAACTTACAAGAATTATGAGATACCATGAAAAGACCAAATTTAAGATTTATCAGGATAGATGAGTATGAAGGTACAAACCAAAGGAATGCATAATCTTTTCATTGAAATAAGTCACAAAATTTCCCATATCTAAAGAATGAAATGGAAAATCAAATATAGGAGGCTTATGGGACCCCAAATGTACAAACTTACAACAGACTCACACCAAGGCACATTATTATGAAAATTCTGAACATACAGAATAAGGACAGAATTTACAAGGCTTCTAGTGAAAAATATCAGATTATATTCAGAGGGAAACCAATTTGAATCTCAGCTGATTTCTCAATCCTGAACCTCAAAGCTAGAAGGTCTTGGAATAATATATACCAAGCTCTTAAAGAAATGGATGCCAACCAAGAATACTTTACCCAGTAAAATTAAGCTTCAGGTTTGAAGATGAAATAAAAACATTTCATGATTAAAAACAGTTAAGAGAACAGAAAGCCTGAACTAGAGAACATTCTCAGCAAAACATTTCATGAAGATGAAATGAAAAATAAAAGTGAAGACCAGCAAAGGGAGGAACAACACTAAAGGAATAGTCAATCAAAGGAGAAATTAATTCAAACTAAAAACCAGAAATAATACAAATGACTGGGAATATAAATCATATCTCAATACTAACCCTGAATGTCAATGGCCTAAACTCATCAATCAAAACAAATAGACTGACAGATTGGATTAAAAATAAGACCCACAATATGCTGTCTCCAAGAAACTGGCCTCATAGGCAAAAAGATCCACAGAATAAGGTGAAATAATGGGAAAAAACATATCATTCAAATGGATCTTGTAAACAATTAGGGTTTCTATCCTCATATCAGATAAAGGGGACTTCAAGCCAAAGTTAATTAATCAGAAGGGACAAAGAAGGACATTTCATACTGCCTAAAGGAATTATACACAAATAAGATATAACAATTGTAAATTGTTATGCCCCAAACAATGAAGCATCTACATATGTTAAAAAACCCTTCTTAATTCCAAGAATTAAATAGACCACAACATAATAATACTGAGTAACTTTAACACAATAGTCTCAATACTGAATAGATCCTCCAAACAAAAACTAAATTAAGCTACTCTAATACCTGGAAACTAAATAATACACTATTGAATGATGAATGGATAGCAGAAGAAATCTGAGATAAAAAACAAAACAAAACAAAAAATAAGACTAAATGAGAATAGTGACACACTTCAAAATCTCTGGGACACTATGAAAGCAGTTCTACAAGAAAAGTTCATTGCATTGAGCTCATTCATTAAAAGAATAGAAAATAGCCAAATAAATAACCGAACATTACATCTCAAAGCCCTAGATAAAGAAGAACAAATCAACACCAAAAGCAGTAGAAGACAGGAAATAATTAAAATCAGAGCTGAAATCAACAACATCGAAACAAAAGAAACAATTCAAAAATTTGACAAAACAAAAAGTTTTTCTTTGAAAAATAAATAAAATTGATAAAGCCTTAGCCAAACTAATAAAGAGAAAAAAAAAAAGTCCTATTACTAAAATTCATGACGAAAAAGGAAATATCACAACAGACACTACTGAAATACAGGTGATATTCAGAAAGTATTTTGAAAATTTATACTCTAATAAAATAGAAAATATTGAAGACACCGATAAATTTCTAGAGATATTTGATCTACCTAAACGAAATCATGAGGACATACACAATTTAAACAGATAAATTTCAAGCAATGAAATATAAGATGCTATCAAAAGCCTACCAATTCAAAAAAGCCCAGGACCAGACAGATTCTCAGGCAAATTCCACGAGACTTCACAGAAGAATTAATACCAACAATTCTCAAACTATTCCATGAAATAGAAAGGGAGAGTTCCCATTCAAACTCATTCTATAAAGCTAGTATCATCCTGATATGAAAATCAAACGAAGACACATCCAAAAAGAAAACTTCAGAGCAATATCCATGATGAACATAGATGCAAACATTCTCAATAAAATTCTAGAAAATCATATACAAAAACATATTAAAAAGATAGTGTACCACGATCAAGTGGGGGGTTCCTCCAGGGATACAAGGTTGGTTCAACATACAGAAATCAATGAACATAATTCATCACATCAATAGACTTAAAGACAAAAATCATATGATTATCCTTATAGATGCAGAAAAAGCATTTGACAAAATAAAGTGTTGGGGTGCAGCGGAGCGTTGGAGGGAGAGACCACACAAGAGACTCACTTCATGCAATCGCAGGGGGGAAATTTATTGGGGATCCGTTCTAGCGCGCTGGGACTCTGTGCCCACTCAAGAAGGGAGAGCGGCTCAGAGCACAGAGCAGAGGTCAAGCGGAGCTTAAGTACACTTTTTGGAGAGGGTGGGGGGCTTTGCATACATCAGAACAAATCATCTTGAGGCGCGGGAAAATTGAACAACATCTCTGAGTCAGGATTAGTACATACATTGGCGGGAACAGTTTGGGCAGGGGTGATTGTTGCTCCTAAGTGGGGTACACATTCAAACTGATTGGTTCTGGGGCCTAGATGCTTACATGCCATGATACCTAGAGCCCTTAGCTATTAAACAACAAGGGAATCAATGGAGATATTTACTAGGCAGTTCCAGCATTGTCCTAACAACTTTACAGAGATTACAGGTTCCGGGGGTAGCAGAGGAATTTTAACAATACCTGGTCTTTACTTTTTAGCCCAGGCCTTGCCATTTAGAAGCTTTACAATGCCCGGTCTTTTACACTTTAACTCAGACTTTTGCAGCTTAGAATCAGCTTAGAAATTTTACCTTTACAAAAGTACCCCTTCATATTCAAAACACTAGAAAAACTAGGGATAGTAGGAACATTGTAAATGCTATATATGCTAAACTCAAGGTCAACTTAATTCTAAATGGAGAAAAATTAAAAGCATTCCCTCTAAAAATTGGAAAAGACAAGGATGCCCCTTTCACCACTTTTATTCAACATGGTTCTTGAAACTCTAGCTAAAGCAACTAGACAGAACAAAGAAATTAACAGGATACAGATAGGAAAAGAAGAACTCAAACTATCACTATTTGCTTATGACATGATTATATATTTAGAAAACCAAAAAAGGTCTACCAGAAAATTTGTAGAACTAATACATGAATCTATCAAAGTATCAGAATACAAAATTAACACCCATAAATCAGTTGCATTTCTATATATCAATGATTAATCAACTGAAAGAGAAATAAGGAAAATACCCCATTTTCATAGCCTCAAAAATTTGTGAATGAATCTAACAAAAAAGGTGAAAATCCTTTACAATGAAAACTACAGAATACTTAAGAAAGAAATTGAAGAAGATCTTAGAAGACGGAAAAATCTCCCATGTTCTTAGTTAGGCAGAATTAACATTGTCAAAATGGCCCTGATACTGAAGGCACTATACAGATTTAATACAATTCCTATTAAGATGCCAATGATATTCTTAATAGAAAGAGAAAAAAACAGTCATGAAATTCATTTGGAAAAATAAGAGTCCCATACTAGACAAAGAAATCCTTAGCAAGGAAAATTAAGCAGGTGGCATTATAATACTAGACCTGAAATTATACTATAGAGCTATAGTAAGAAAAATGGCTGGTATTGACAGCAAAAGAGACATGTAGACCAATGGTATAGAATAGAAGACACAAAGACATCTCACATAAATACAGTTATCTCATACTAGGCAAAGGTGCCAAAAACATTCATTGGAGAAAATAGAGCCTCTTTAACAAATAGTACTAACAAAACTGGAAATCCAGATGTAGTAAACTGAAATTAAACTCCTAATTCTCACCCTGCAAAAAACTCAATTCAAAGTGGATCAAAGGCATCTGCTAGGAAAAAAAAAAAAGTAGGCCCAAGTCTACATTGTGTCAGCTTAAAGCTTAAGATGTAAAATCAAGAATCAATAAATGGGAGCTAAAAAGCTTCTTCACAGCAAAGGAAACAATAAAGAATGTGAAGAGAGAGCCTACAGAATAGGAGAAAATCTTTGCTACCTGCACCTCAGATATAGCATTAATCACCAGGATATATAAAGAACAACAAAAAAATTAACCCCAAAAAACAAATAACCCAATCAATAAATGGGCAAAGGGACTGGACAGACACTTCACAGAAGAAGAAAGATGACCGTCAACAAATATAAGAAAAGATGTTCAACATCACTAGCAATTAGAGAAATACAAATTAAAACTACACAAAGATCTCACCTCACTCCAGTCAAAATGACCATTATCAAGAATACAAGCAAGAGTAAATGTTGGCAAGAATGCAAGAAAAAGGTACACTCATACATTGTCGGTGGGACTGCAAATTGGTGCAACCACTGTGGAGAGCAGTATGGAGATTGCTCAGAAAACTTGAAATGGAACCACCACTCCTCAGTTTATACAAAAAACATTTAAAATCAGCATACTACAGTGACACCGCCACATCAATGTTTATAGCAGCTTAATTCACAATAGCTAAACTATGAAGGCAATCTAGGTGCCCTTTGACAGATGAGTGGATAATGAAAATGTGGTATGTATACACAATGGAATATTACTCAGCCAAAAAGACGTATAAAATTATGGCATTTGCCAGTAGATGGATGGAACTGAAGAATATTATGTTAAGTGAAATAAGCCAATCCCCAAAAACTAAAGGCCAAATGTTTTCTCTGATGTGCAGATGCTAACTCACAAGAAGTGGGGGCTAGGTAAGGATAGAAGTTCTTTGGATTAGATAAAGGGGAATGAAGGGAAGGGAGAAGGGATGGAAATAGGAAAGACAGTAGAATGAACAGGACATTACTATGTTATGTGCATATATGATTTCATGACCAATGTAATTCTACATCATGTACAACCAGAAGAATGAGAAGTTATGGTCCATATATATATGTCAAAATACATTTGACTACCGTGTGTAATTAATAAGAACAAATAAAAATATATACAAAATTTTAAAAAGATCTCCAGAAATATACACTTTACACACATCTACACCTTAGATGATAGATTTCTAAGGGAAGAAAATAGAAATGATTCCTTTTATGTCCATTAAAAAGGGTCATGATTGACTTAAAAAAATGATATGTTAACTGAAGAAAAACATGACAATTTTTTAAAGATACCCTGGACCCATACATATATGAAACTCAAAGAAAGAGCAGATGGTTGAAACTTTGAATACCCTCTTCATGAGGGAGAGAGATGGAGGGAGGGTGGGATGTAGGCAGCTCTAGAGAGTGGGTAAGTGATTTTTAAGGGAGAGCATGAGACAGGAAAACAGACAATGGCGTGGGATGTAGATCCTCTAGGCTTTAGGTATGAGGTTTGATTTTTCAGTCTTTTCCTCTATAATATGAATTTAATGTGAAACTGGTTAATGAAATGTCAGTAAGAAGATTCGAAGGTAATTGTGTTCCTCTTTGTGAACCCAGCCTTTAGGTAATATTGGAACTTCATGAAAGAGTCTTTCCCTGCACATTAGAAGAGAAAGTGGGTCAAAGGTGATGGGTTTGTTGGGAGGTCAGAGAGAAGTTGGTTCTGAGACTGTTTCTCCACTCAGCATGTCAAAGTGCTATACTTTTGGGTGTTATCTTCTGAGCCCAAACACTATGCAGGTCATCTTTATTAAAGAACTAAGAATAACTTACCCACTTAATAAAGGAGGTCATGCTTGCAGAGAATTTGACCTTATATTAACTCTTTGTATGTAACTATTCTTAAGGTATTATAAGTTTTTAGAAAATCAAGAAGAAGAAAAATAAAAATTATTGCTTCTTTCTTCTTCTTCTTCCTCCTCCTCTCCCATCTTTTCCCTCCTCCCCTCTCACCTGCCTCTGTCACCCCACCTCCTCCCCCTTCTAACATTTTCTGCTCCTTTTAGGTACGATGGGGATCAAACCCAGGGCCTTGAGCATGCTAGTTAAAAGCTTTAACACTGGACCACATCCCAATCTCAAGCTTTTTTCCTAATATCATAGCAGTTGCTAGGTTTGTATTCTCTATTATCTGGTTTTCCATGACTATTTGACCAGAGGAATGTTTTTTCCTGACTAGCTATTAATCGCCTAATTGTCACTTTTTTTTTTTAACAATTTCTCTCTATGCTGTGATCATGAGTTATTGCAAAGCCTTGTGTAACTTCTCCATATTTTAAGGCTATACAAACAAAAGAACATGAAAAGTAGCTTGCAAACGGCAGCAGTTTGCAAAATTATTGTTATTAAGAGTATTTCTTAAAGCTTTTCTTCTCATTATTTTGGAGGATAAGAAAGGAAAACGTAAATTCAATTTAAGGCTTCATATGCAAACCTTCCTCTGAAAATAATTTTCACCTCCATCCACTGGATTTAACACTCACAATCCCAGCCTGACCCCTTCTTGGAGAGATTCCACTGGCACATTGACATAATGGCTTTATCTCAAAATGCATCATGTACAAAAATGAAGTATATTTGGTTAAGTCTATCCATTCAAAAGGATCATCTAGTTCATAGGGTGTGTTTTCCTAAATAAGAAAGCCTCTTATTCAGTACAAGTTGGAACCCACCCACTCACAAGAGAATCTTCAGAAGAAACAGCCAAGGAGTCACACTGAAGTCTTCATTCCCATCTGGACTTCTTTTATAATTATTTTGAAGATGATGGTCATGCTGATGACAGGAGCTAGGAGAAGCCCTGTGACTATTGCAGGCAGTAGTCAGTTCTATATTGAGCTAATTAGAGTTCAACTAGAAAATGACTACTTCTCCATCTTTGGGTTGAAATATTCTCATGTTTACTCAGCCCCTCACACTCCAGAAGAACATTAACTTGGTGTTGTCATTGTTTAAACAAAGAATCAGCAAGTGTAAGGTGGACAGCTTTGAGTTTCTGACACACTTCCAATACTACCTAATTGGCTTCAGTGTAAATGAAAACCTTCTTTCTCAAAGGAGTCAAGTTATTTTTTTTCATATTACACCAATACATGAGCTTCTTTAAGTGATATGAAATAAAATATACAACATTTACCTTAAACATAAAGGCAAGAAAGGTAACAAAGTGTTTGTCAAATGGTTGTCAGTTCTTCAATTCTGATGAGCCATTGTCTGTCCTATCATGTGAGTTCCAGTGTGGAGCTCATATCACTAATTTATTATCTAAACTGAGACATTTATGAACAAAACTTAATTATTTCAATAATCATGTTGGAACAAAAATCAACTCTGGAAGTACATTTGCTCTAGCAAGAATGAACCCATGCTGTAGAACTCTGGGCAATTTATTTCAGTTGTATAATATAGAAAATTAATTTAATAAAATGACCCATCTAAGAGCTCTTCTTTTCCAGTATTATATGCTTCTAAATATTATTGCTTTCTTACTTCATATATTTAAAAATCAATTTATCCTCTGGTAGAATTTTAAATATACACTTCTCTATAATTCCAACTTCTGAAACATGTAGAGTACAACTTGGTCAATGCTTTCATGGTATTATTGGCATGAGAATATTCCAATTTTTCTAATAGATATTTAATTAAAATGATAATTTGTTGAAGTCTTGGGTTGAAATATTCTCATGTTTACTAAGAAAAAATGTGATTATTTCCAAGTTCAAGTTGAGATGTGATGTGCTGTGATATGATCTTGACAGGTAGCATTCAATCTCAGAGCTGAGGATGGCTGTGTGGAGATGATAATGAATTGCTGTTGTCTTTCAAAATATGCAGGCACATGGTGTTCTGTTTCATGTTTTTTAGCTTGCAGATGTGTTTAATATATTATGGAATGTCATTATGTGTTTTTTATGCAGAAGGATTACAGATATAGGATATGTCCTGATTCCACAATAAATATTGATTTACATTCTGACCTTATAAACAAACTTTATATGCTCATATTTTGCCATGTACTCCTTAGATTTTACTGTAAGTTCCTCGTTCTTAAAAAGTCAATAAAAAGGTTTGTTTAAAAATCATCTTCATTTTATCAAAAGTGATTTACTTTTAAATCCTCTTACGTATTTTTATGTGTATGGAATTGCATTGCATCAACTTTAATATCATACTATAATGTACAGTTTAAAAATCCTCTAAATCTTAAAAGAAACAATGGAAACCAAGCTCAAGTACCTGCAGGTGGGTTGTCAGTATAAGTTAGAAAAGGTCGTTGTATTCAAGCATAATTAACTGCTTACAGCTGGCATGCCATAATTTGTCAGCTAGAGATAACCGTTTATTAACACTCTTTAAAATATAAATTTCAGACATTTTTGCTACTTAAATTGGGAGCTCAGTTTATTTGTTTTCAGAATTATATAGGTTTCTCAAATTCATATGATTATTTGAAGAAAGATTCATGGGATACACCTGCCCCAAAGAAAATTTCTTTCTCACATCTTTAGTGTTTCTTTTATAGACAGTGAATAATTAAAACAACTTTTTTTTTATCATGCTCCCAAATTACCCATTCTTTTCCCATAAAATAAAGAAATTTGTGAAATGCTATTTTGGTGAGAAGTAAAGTTTTTGTCCTTTACAAAGCAAAATGAGTGTGTGAGGATATATTAAATCTTATACAAATATATTTTTCCAATAATAACCTAAAATAACTAGATAATTAGAAATGATCAATATTTTCATTAATTAGCTGACTCTCCCCCAAGATACAATATTTGAAGTTTCTAAAAATACATTTTATCTATTATCTTGATTTTTTACATTAATTACCTTTATATCATCTGAAAAAACCTTTCATGAAGTTATAGCACTGCCTATATATTAACATACTTTTAGTCTTAAATTCTTTTTACTAATGTCACAGTTGTCTAATTTTTGTAAATTATAATTTTAAAATTAAAGCTGTTGCGTAAATTATTTTATTTCTGGTGGCCTTAGAACTTAATCTTACTTTGCTTTGAAAAATTAATATTTATGTTTCCTTCATAGTTAAGTTGTTCAGTTATTGAGTTCATCTAGAAACATAGCTTGCCATAATATAAAAATAGTTTAGTATTTTTATGGGTCTAGATTTTAAAATTAATATCTTTAAATTCATTTTTCTATAATATTTTAAATTTTATCATTGTGTTTTTCTAGAAAAGTATAGACAAAGCAAAAGCAAAAACAAAACAAAATGCCAAAGAAAGATATTTCAGTAAAGATTTTAAAAACAGTGATTTGAATTATCCCAAATAGTATTTCCTGCCTCTAGAATCTATTTCTCCTTTTGATAGAATTAGCTTTATTTTGTGTGTTTGCAAATATAAAGAAATGTGAAGGGCATTATTTCATTCACTTGAATTGCTTACAAATATTTAATAAATATGTAATAGTTATAAATGACATGAAAATAATATTATCAGGTTTTGGGGGGACTATACAAAGAAGTATTTGACATCCACCAGAAGACATATGAGAAATCAAAATACTTAGTGATGCATTTTGAAGCATAATAAAATAATAAAAGAGCCAAAGGAATGCATAAGTATATGAAGTAAGTGAGAACCATCATATGTTTATGAACTCAAACCTTTTAGATAAGATCCAAAACCAATTGTACTCCAAACCATCACATGCAGTAGTGTCCTTGTGCATTAGGGAGAATGCACAAGGTCCTCTAAATTAGTGTGTGTGTGTGTGTGTATACATACACACACACATATATATATATATTTATAATATATACACATATATACAATATGCATATAGACAATATATAGTTAATTTTTATTAAGTATTAAAAAGTAAAAATAAACAGCTGTAAAGCTTTCATATATTATTACATAACAACATAATTGCAGCAATGGTCTCGAACTTAGCCTAATAAAAGAGGTTTGGGCTGGAGAATACTATACATTGTGTGTATGTGTAGTACTAGGGATCAAACCTAGTGGTGCTCTATCACTAAGCTATATACCAAGCCTTTTTATTTGTTAATTTTTAAATTTTAAGACAGGGTCTTGCTAAGTTGCACAACTAGCCTTAAACATGCCAGCCTCCTGCCTCAGCTGCCCACATTGCTGGGATTATAGGCATGTGTCACAACTCTGGAATGGAAGAATACTATCATTGACCATATTTAGAATTGTCAGCGCAATTGGATTGATCTTGACTAGTTTTATTGTTTTTTCAATTGTTTAGACAATTTCCCTCCTTATTGCTCACAATCTGGTAGACTAGCTCCCATGACATTGTCATGCCCATGTAAAATGATTAAACACTAGGAATACAGGTATGGAGACAAAAGAGGAATTTATGCACTCAGTTTCTACAATAAGGGGGACTAAATTGTAGAAGACCTTGTGTGTCCTCAATCTCACAAGTTAACTACTCTAAAATCACAAACAATTTCAGGAACTTCTGTAAATTTTCTGTTATAAGAGAATGCATGAATAAATTTCTCCTGATTACCATACAGGTGACATTAACACTCATGTTCATTCATTTAACTGTAAAATTGAAGTAGATACTTGGAGCTCTGCTAACAAAGAATGCTGATTTCTTTACTAAAGATATTGAAGAGGCAATCTGCATATAGACAATTGTAACATTCATTGTGTCAGTAATATGGCAAGTAGGGTAGCATCAAAACATTCGGTGGATAATAGTTCTAAAGAAGCAAACATCTCAGTATGAAAAATCACACCACGCTTCATACCAAGATAACAGGATCTTGTTCTAATCACTTAGTATTTCATCCAAATCACCCTTAATCATAATGATTTTCTGTCCCTTCAACACTATTCTTTATTTGAATGTGACATTTCATTAATATGTCTCTAATTTATGACTAGTTATCTGAAGTAATGATTAAGCTCATATTCACATTCTTACCTAACTTAATTCTGTATATACTAAAGAACTTTTAATGATTAGAAAAACAGGAAAATAAAAAAAGAAATGCAAGAATAAAATAATGCAAAATGTCACCATTTAAATATTGGTTAATTTAGCTGGTACTTAGTAATCAGTTGCATTTAAACTTTACCATCAAGAGTGATTATTTCATTGAAAAAAATAATAACTTTTCCCTAAGAAGAACTGAACATTTACAATAAGAAGGCCAAATGTATTTGACCGCCACCATCAAGCAAGCAAACTAGGTAATAATGTAAGCTAAGCATAGAAGGACATGCTGCATGATTTGACTTACTTGTGGCATCTGCAAAAGTCAAACTTACAGAAGTGGAGAGTAAAATGGTGCAAACCCAAGGCAGAAGACAAGGTCAGGCAAGGGAAGCAGGGAATGAGGAGATGTTTTTCAAAGGGTACAAAATTTCAGTTAGACTGGAGAAATAAACTTTAAGATCTATTGCTTAGTGTCTCTAAATACAATGCAAAATAGGGCTGGGGAGTGACTCAGTAGTTGAAGGCCAAGAGTTCAATCTCCAGTACCAAAAAAAAAAAAAAAAAAAAAAGAAGGAGGAGGGGAAGAATTATTATTATTAATGGAGTGTAAGTATTCCAAACACCTTGCATAAGAAAAAGCACCAATTAATATTTCATTTTGATTAGTCATGGAGACATGTAATTTTTAGAAGACACCCTAATGAATTAGGAAATAACAGTAAAGATGCTAAATTTTTTTGCAAAAATGAAAAAAAGTCAGTAAATATGAATAGTATAGATGAAATTATTTTTAAAGGAAAACAATAGAAAGGCAAACAAACAAAAAAGAAAATCACACATAGAATATGTAGACATAGGGAAAACACAGTGCAATAGTAGATGTGACTCTCAAATAAATTAGCACCTACATTAAATGCTCATGAACTGAATTATATAGTTAAAGGTTGTAAGACTGCATAAAAATGAGTTTTGACTTTATAATACACACATCAGAAACATGAATTATCCAAAGTTTAAAATTAAAAGGATGAATAACAATATACCATTTACACAGGACCAAAAAGAATGGGGTGGTATTTTTTTATCAGACAAAATAGACTTCAAAGCCAAAACTGTGTATTAGTGTTAAAATAAAATTATTTAATATCTATTAAAAGTTTTTATTTAGTGGGAAGCCATAGAATTTCTACATCTGTATGTTGAGTATGAAAGTCTCAATATATATAATGCAAAATTGACTAAATTACAAGGAAAAAATCACACTGTGTTTTATTAAAAAATCAAAATCAGTTTACAATATGATAATAAGAATAAAGGGCAAAATAATCATATATAGAACACTATAAGCAGAAAGTATAGATAACCTCATGGTTTTCTCTAGGATTTAGAAAATGTTAAATATATTGATTTCTAGTGCTCAATAGCCATGGATGACCAATGGCTGCTTTACTACACAGTGGGCTCTATACAATTCACTATTGGCTCTTGATATATACACATACATGTCTGTGCATACACACACACACACACACACACACACACACACACACACACACAGAGAGAGAGAGAGAGAGAGAGAGAGAGAGAGAGAGAGAGAGGGAGAGAGAGAAACTTTCAGTGTTATTTGCTTTAGTCAGCTACTGCACTACTGTGATTGAAAGATCTGAGCAGAACAATTTTAAAGAGGAAAATTTTATTTGGGGGCTCACAGTTTTAGAAGTCTTAGTCCAGAGAAGACCAGCTCCATCCTTGGGGTTTGATGTGAGGTTGAACACCATGGCAGGAGAGTGTGGCAGAGGGAAGCTGCTTATATCATGATTAGAGACAATCCACACTCCAGATACGAAGATATATCCAAAGCCATGGCCCAATTCCCACCTCCTCTAGCCACACCCTACCACTTCACCTACTACTTCCCTTACCATTCAATTAATCCCTATCAGGGGATTAAACCACTGATTGGGTTAAGACTCTTACAACCCAATCATTTCTCCTCTGAGCCTTCTTGCACTGTCTCTCTCACACATGAGATTTGGAGGGCCATTTCACATTCAAACCATAAAATATGTTATTTATCTTAGCTTCTGATTATAACTTTTGGAAGAATATTTAACCATATATATCCTGTTAACTAAAGGTAGTATGGATGACAGTTATAGTTTTACTATTTTTAAGTATGATACCATACCATAATACTTTCATGTGCCTGTCTACCCCAGGTATAAGATTTTTGTATTTAATAAAAAACCTTTGAATATCTAAGAATGACTATACTATTATATAAAAGATAAACTATTTACTAAAATAGTCCTCTTAAATACTTGGAAACCATAAGAAAAGCAGTCATTTATATTGATCAGAGGTTTACTGGAAGGGTGTCATCATTTCTTTGCCATAGGAAAATTTACTTTGGGTCTGTTATTTGACATCTTTGAGAGCTGGATTAGCTGGATAGCTAGCAATGTATGTAAACGCTGTGGTTTCTATGATCCTTTCAATGATTATTTTTCAATTTTATTTTCAATGATGATACCAAGATTAGGACTCACCAGAAACTTTAAAATATAACTGCAATAATTCCAAACTGGCTATACTATTTTCAGATGAAGAAATATAAACACAGTCTTAATAATTATTCTAGATTTCACCAAGAGGCTTTAATCTATAGTTTGATGTCTTTCACCAGATTTTGAATAATCCTGCATAATAACTCTTTAAATATATATTTTATTTTTCATTTCCTTTCTTTTTTTTTTCTGTCTTATATTGCAACTACACATGTCCTATACTATTTATTTTTTCTTTTTGGCAACAGGGATTGAACCTAGAGGTACTTAACCACTGAGCCACATCCCCAGCCCTTTGTTTTATATTTTATTTAGAGACAGGGTCTCCTTAATGTCCTACCATTTTTAAGCAAGTCATATTCTATATATATATATATATATATATATATATATATATATATATATATAATATTTTATATATATATATAATATTATAATGTCTAAATTCTGTATCTATACATATGCATACTATATATATAAAATACATATTCATATATAACACATATATATATATTACACGTACTCTCTCTATAGAACACATGCATTTTCACTCTTTTTATATTAGTTTGAACATTTTTCCATTACCATTTCTTTTAACTCTTTCACTTATTTTTCTGTATCGAGTGCTCTGTGAAACATATTCAATTAGTTCTGATTTTTAGATGTTATTTTATGCAGTTCTAAAATGTTAATTTGATTTATGCAATTGACTTCTTGTTTGAAATGCTTTATGTTTTAATCCATTTTGACTTATTTCTTTAATTATCTTTGAGTCCTTGGTTGCTAATTCTCATATCTGGTTTTCCTTGTATCATCCTCTACTTATTTTACTTACCGTTTTATTATCAATCACTTCTTTCACTTCTTTGTGTGTCTGGTCAGTCGTTTTCTTTTATGCCCACAATGAAGATGAAATGCTATAGAGAGACTGTGTTAAAACGCCATCTGGAGAAGACTGCAGGTTAAATTGAGTCAATCCTGTTGAGTCTTGGTTTCAGGCCCCATTAAACTAGGCCTCTTTTATTTTTTTTCCTTTATTCCTAAGTCTTTTCTAGACAAGGGCTATGATTTCTAAGAAGTAAACTTTAAGTATTTTCACCTGAAAGGTGTATTTGGACTATTATGAAATTCAAAACTTTCTTAGAAATCTCTGTTTGCAGGTTTTCTATTTATTTTATTTATTTTTTATTATTTATTTATTTATTTATTTATTTATTTATTTTTGTGTGTGTGTGTGTGTGTGTGTGTATCTTTTCCAACCTGACCTCTGAGATTCTTACCATGTGGGCATTAATAGTCGAAGTTGGCTAAAGATGTAAGGAGAAATTTTGCACGAATTTTGGGGGCATATTTTTATTATTTATATATATTTTTATTAGTTCTTTTTATTTTATTTTTGGGGCATCTTTATATGTCCTTTCTCACTGGCATCATGCTCCCAGATCCCATTTACCTTGGAACTGTTGCATTCTGGATGACTCTTTGTTCTACCCACTGAGGTTCTTGACCTCATTCCTTCAGCTACAATTTGGAAAATGCTATCAGGGAGAAAATCTCCATGGATATATTCTCTTTCTATCAGACATGATAGACCCATGTTTTTTGCTACCTCAAAACTATTCACATTATTTACATTTGATCCAAATTAAATAAGTTCCTCACAGTAGGCAGTAAAACCTATATCAGTTTCTCTTTCACCATCAGATCCAAAGATTTTTTGTCATTAATTTTAACAATTTTTTTTTCTGAAAACTGAGTTCTGTGACAAAACAGAGAAGATTCATATGTTGCATATATTTTTATGTTCCCTATAGCTAATATAGTACTAGTCATGCCTTTGACAGAATGTGTGTGTGTATGTGAGTGTGTGCACGAGTGTGTGTGGGGGAAAGACTGGGCAAGAGTATAAATGTATACATACAACTTTATTACATATTTTTCACTCTGACAAAATTAAATTTTGAATTTTCACGCTGTCAAAATTAAATTTTGAATTAAAGAATTAAATATTTGCACAAGATTTTTGAAAGGGCTATGAAAATATGTCACCATGGATTTTCAGCCCTTTTATATGGAGACTTGCTTAAGGCAAACATTTTTAAGAAATTTAAACATCTTCAGCAGGTGGCCAAATCAAATTTCTAAGAAAACACTAAATGATAGTTTCTTCAAAATAAGAAACTTCTCACTTTGTAATGACATTATAAATTCAGTAAAAAATGACTGAATTTTGGATCCAAGAAGGGATTAAAGAATAATTGCCATTGTGATCAGGTTTAATTTTCTCTCCTTGAAACCAATTTTTATTTTGCTTGGTGGTGCTATAATCACTGTCAGTGCTGAGGATGGGTTCCTATGTATCCAAAGTAGATATTCTTAGAACATTGAGTATTTACCAGCAACCAAACTGGGAAATGATAGCAAATCAAAAGAAGCAACATTATGCCTCATCTTAGAATCTTATATTTTGCCAATGAGAGAAATAAAATGTTAAAAACTTAATTTCCTTGAAGCCAGGACTCTTGTCTTATTAACCATGAAAACTAAACATCTGTCATTCAATGGCTGTTTAGAATGTCTAAGAAATAAAATATAAAATGTCCTAAGAAACTAAGAATTATATTTCCAGTGGAAATCACAATTATTTCTTTTCTTGTTGTTTATATGACTCTTTTACAATACAAAAGTCATAGCTAACAGTGATTGTTCAGACATCCAACTAAGCAACATTTTCTCACTGCCATTTACCAGATGTCAAAATCCATTACACTCATGGGGTCAGTTTCATAATTTTCATGAGTGAAGCTCATTTATTTATACTCAGTAACAGACACATACACTGTTAATTTTCCAAGGATTCAAGTATCTTCCAAATTTTCTTTTTGTAACCGTTTAAGCTTTTAAAATAAGAACATGTTTTTTTATTTAAAAAATCTTGACTAAATCAAGCAAAGAACTGACATTAAACTTCATTTTGTATTATCATACAAAATTTTGCATTTGTGATATGCTAATTTGACCTACTTGAAGACTACAAGGATTTGTTAAGATTCTAGAACCAGGAGTTTTTGTTTGTCTGCTCACTTCTGAGAAGTCCAGATTTCTGTATGAATATTTTATGAGAATTAACTGAAACAAATCCTGGTAGTTTTTAGTTAGTGATTTAGTATATAGTAACTAATGCTTATCCCTGGAGACATTTTGCAGGCTGACAATAACCTACCCAATTTGGCCATCTGTTATGGTTTGCCCTCCAAAGTCCCATGTAGTAAAGGCTTGTTTTCTAGTGCAATAGTGTTTGGAGGTAGTCTGGAGGGTTGGAAAGTGAGTGTATCATGAGGGTTATGACTTAATCAGTGCATTCATCCATAGATAGCTGAGTGGACTTTTTGGGAGGAGGTGGAACTATGGGAGGTGGAACCTAGTTGAATGACTAGGCCTTTCAGTGTGTCTCTGGGGATTGTATCTTGTTACTGGTCCATTTCTCTTCATCTCTCCATTCCCAGCAGACTTCTATGAATCAAGCAGCTTTCTGTCACCAGGGCCTTCAGTCATGATGTTCTGCCTTGAAGCCAGATGACCACAGACTGAAACCATGAGCCAAAATAAAGGCTCCCTCCTTGAACTGATTTATCTTAGATTTATCTTAGGTATTATGGTCATGGCATTGAATAGCTAACTAATTTAACTTGAGTACCTAAGGCAGCAGCCTTCAGGACAAGAAAGAAGCCTGGGATATCCAGAATGAGTGATAATAAGTGGAACGAAGGGGAATAAGGGAGTTTAAACTGATTGTCCTCACTCAGGGCCAATTCATGAAACTTAGAACTACCAGCTTAAAGTACATCTTGCTGAAGAGTTTACCTCATGTGTCTTGGTAAGCCAAAGTGGTGAATTTCACTTAGGTGGAATCATGAACTTGGTTCTACATAAGAGTCATAGATATTTTTCCTCTATTTTCCTTTCTCCAAATTATTTTACCTTGATCCACTTTGGAAAAGCTTTCCTATCTACATAAAATAAATCCTGTTTTTAAAAGTAGCAAATGATACAATAATATAAATCACTTAGAGCATATCCTGATCCATAGTTAGTAATTAGTAAAAATCAAAAATCTGGTTTTGACTTTTGCTGTTATTATTTTAGGTTCCTCCATTAGCCCTTCCCCATTTTGACTTGTGGTGGGTGAGGAAGTCACTCATTACAGCTGTTCACTTCTGTTGTTTATTTATATATAGATTTTTTTAAAGCCTTTCTTTTACTTGTTTGCTGTTGGCTGATGCCATTTTCTTTGAATATTCAGATCTGATTCAATGATCAGCATGCCCCATCCCTGCTCTGAAGAAAGGGAATGCTAAAAATAGATAAGATTAAGTATAGTTTGTATGAAATCTAACATTAGTATCCTCATAAAATAACCCATCCAGTACGTATTTTCCTGGATGATGCTAAAGGGAAGGGCCATTGCAAAAGAATAATAATTCAGTAAACATTTAGCATGCATAAGACTCTCCAGTTTCTATAATGAAAAGGATCTTCAGTATGAAAGGTACACTGTGCTTTAAGCTGGCTTCTTTTGCCACTACATCTGTGGCAGGTCCTCAGTTGGCAGGAGGAAAGTCAATGCATTACGACATAAGACATAATAAAATTTCCAAGATTTATCATAAGTGGTCAGTGCTATAATCATCACTTAAATGTGGTGGTACTCCTTATCCATGGGGATACATTCTAAGATCCTTAGTAGTTGTCTGAAACTCTAGATAATTCCAAAACTTACATAGAATATGCTTTTCCTATAAATACCTACCTATGACAAAATTTAACTCATAAATCAGGCATAGTAAGAGATAAATAACAACAAAATAATCAAAAGATAAAATGATTTTATTTACAGATTGTAATAAAAGTTATATAAACATAGTCTCTCAAAATATCTTATTTCTGTGCTCACCTTTCTCCTTGTAATAATATGTACAATGTCCAGGTGTTGCCATAAAGTGAGGCAAATGACACACACATATGTGACACTACATGTAAGTATACATGAACATAAGCACTGTGATGTTGTGACAATAGATCTGATCATCAAGACAACCAAAGGGATTAATGTGGGTGGTCTATACAGCATGGATAAGCTAGATGAAGGGATTATTCATATCCCATGTGGGATAGAGAAGGATGGTGAGAGATTTCATCACAACACTCAGAAGCATACATAAGTGAAAACATACATTGTTTATTTCTGGAATTTTTCCATTGAATTGCCACAGTTGTTGAGGGTTAATTAAAACTGTAGAAATTGAAAGTGGAGATAAATTTCATGGGAATACTGAACAATGAGAAACACTTGTAAATATTGTTTCCACCTTTGGCATTTAACAGCAATCATAATTACAGGTCAAACAACCATTTCACAACAGCCTGCCTCATTTCAGTATAAGAGGTTTCCCTTGCTAAGCAAGGATGAATAATTTACCATAAAACAAAACAAAAAGCAAAACAAAACAAAACTCAAAGAGGCAAATTTAAGTATAGAAGGAAAATATGTGTAAATATCATACAGCATACATTTAGACTCACCACATAGAACCCTATATTTACTATAGAATACTCCATGAATGGATATATTGTAAGGGTGTACTAGCCATGTAGTCATAGAGAAAAGGAAGCAAATTTTATTTTGCTTTGAATTATCTTCTGCAAAACTCTCAAGGTAATAGAGTCATCCATATAAGTGTGGTTTAAAAATATAGAATTAGAATATATTCATATTTTCACATATCAACTTCTTTGTAAGTATTATTAAAGTTTTTGTATCCACTGACTAAAATGCAAAGGATTAAATTGTGTCATTACTAATACATATTTATTTGGTACTACCTATAAGTTATAAAAATGTCAAAACAATGATGAATAAATCAAATAAAAATGTTCTCATCAATCTTAGTATTTGTGGTATGGAAAATGAATACCAAACTCATGAGACATTTTATTATCTTACAATTTTTAGTACTTTCTAAAATTTGTTTTTTTCAAGGAGGCTACAATTACTCTTTTAAAATGATTAAGGCTTTTCAAAAATCTGTAGAATACATATCATTTAGAATTTATTTGCTAAGTTAAAAAATACTTCAATGATATTTATTTCAAAAATTTGAGATTTGTTCACAATGAGTTTACTAGATAGAATTGTCCCTGTAAACAATCACTCATCTTTCTCCATATATTGGAGGCTAAAATGACATTCATGGTGCATTCTGAAAGCACGTTTGTTTTTCTCTTCAGATACTTAAATCTATTACATGCCTGTGTAAATACTTTGAAGAAGTAAAGGAATGATAGAATTGGGGATGTAGCTTCATAATATACAGCTTAGCATGCTTCAGGTCCTGCATTCAATTACCAGCACAACAACTCATATTGGGGGTGGGGAGTAAGAAAATAAAAGAGGCTGTAAAGTATTTTTACAAATTCTGAGAAAATTCTAAATCAAGAAACATAATCTATAGATTTTGAAGTTTTAAAACATTTGTTATGCAAGCACAAGTCAGAAAACAGAAACTGAGTAGTTATTAGCCTGAAGCTTGGCTTTTGTGTTATGCTTTAGAACCTTAGAAAAAAGATATAATACTTAAGATGCAAATCTTAGCTTCTTATTAATAAAAATAGGAATCATATTTACCCATATCAATTATTGTGAGAATTAAATACAAGTAAAAACAAAAATATACCAATTTTATGGGCAATATCTAGTAAGGCCGTATAATGTGCTAGAATCTTTTATAAATATTTTAAATTATCAATATTTAAATACTATTTCACTTATTTCTCAGAGAATTCTGTGCATGGATATTTTATGATTCCTACTTTATAAGTTAAAATATTTAGAGCTAAAATTGAAAATGTTTAGTAATTTTATGGCAGACAATAATTGCATTAGTAAGGAGTTTAAAAATTATGAAGCTGCACTTCAATGAAATGATTATGAAAAAATGTCTCTGCTCTAATGGTGGCTGGATGTGATAGATACTCAGTGAATGTTACTATCTCTCTTTTTTAATTTGAAATAGGTTATGACAATAAAGACTTAGGTCAAATTCCCACCCCTATTTTGCCAGTCTAGCTGTAACACCTCAAGCAAGTCACCTAAGCTAATTTTCCAAATTTGGTGAGAAACTGGGAAAAGACATGAAATAATTCATAGAGAACCACTGGAGTATAATTAATTATTATAATGGAGAGACCCCTCTACCTTCAAACTTCATACTAAAAGGGTTTTGCTCTTTTTCTTCTTTAAAACAAAAATGATTTTGTTCTGTAGGATATAATGGTCTTGTTCCAATATTGCTATTTCTAAAACCTAAAGCCTGAGAAATGTGTGCCTTTCCCTCAAGACAATTTTATTTATTTATATGGGGTATTGAACTTAAGGGTGCTTAACTACTGAACCACAAACCCAGCTTTTTTTTTATTTTAAGACAGGAGTCACTCTAAGTTGTTTAGGGTCTTGCTTAGAGGCTGAGGCTGGACTAGAACTGGTGATCTTCCTATCTCAGCCTCCTGAGTGGCTGGAATTACAGGTATGCACCACTGCAACTGGGCACCCAGGACATTTTGAGATAATCAGTACATTATATATATTTAAAAGGGTTAAAAAATAAAAAAGCACCAATAGTTACAAAAACAGAACTTTTTTCCAACAAATGGGCCTGGGCACCAAATAAATTTGTCAGTCTTAAATATTGGAAATAGTCCAATTCTAAATTTAGCACCAAATATAAATACTCTCATCTGTTACTTCAGAGTTTGATTATGCTACATTTACATTTTTTTCTTTTTTAATTTTTTTTTTTTTTTGGTACCAGGGCTGGGGATGAGACTCAGTGGTTAAGTGCCCCTGAGTTCATTCCCCAGTACAAAAAAAAAAAAAAAAAGAAGATTGGGTTAGAATATGTGCTGTCAATACACAGAAACCAGGATAAGTAAATTTCAAAACCTCCAACAATGTATATAAAATATAGTGATATAAATATGTATCCTACAAAGTTCTAATATTTTAACTATAAAGCAAAGACTATACAAAATGATAATTGGATTTTTTTTTTACTAAATATTATCAGAAGGCAACTTGGAAATGTTTTTGGTAATCACAAAACTGACTTGATTCAAGTTTTCTTCACATGTTAAAAAAGGAATTTAGTTGAACTTGGAATATGGAAAACAGGAAAATTTATAACTCCATCAATAAGTGAGCACATTCCAAAAACAGAGGCAATTTAAGCTACTAAAATAGCATTATTAGCTGGGCCTGGTGGTGCATGCCTGTAATCCCAGCAACTGGGGAGGCTGAGGCAGGAGGAATGGGAGTTCAAAGCCAGCCTTAGCAACTTAGTGCAGTGCTAAGCAACTTAGTGAGGTGCTAAGCAACTCATTGAGATCCTGTATCTAAATAAAACACAAAATATAGCTGGGGATGTGGCTCAATGGTTAAGTGTCCCTGGGTTCATCCCTGGGTTTAATCCTCAATACAAAAAGTAAATAAATAGCATCATTGCCTTTATTTTTATGACATTCAAATTTTTGTAAATAGTAATATGAAGATAAAAATATCTATGATTAAGGATTTACATTACTAATAACATGTCATACCAATATACTGACAAGGAGAATTAGCTCTTTAAAAATAGTTACAGTATTTTAAACTGAAATCAGTCTATGGCTCTAATAGCTTTAAAATCTCAGAAATTAAAATGAACTTGATATGTTGAATTATATATTTGTATGAAAGAAAATATTGTTAAAACATAACAGAATCAAGGATCTGGCTAACTTTTCTGACTTTAACCTGCATTAACCATGAAACTTAGGACAAGAAACTGCACCTTTGACTATACTGCCCTCATTCTGTTTAATGAAATATAATCAGCTAATATTTCTGGTGACCATTTAAATACATACTAAAATTCAAATCACAAGAAGTAATGTTTTCAAAGTATATATTTTGAAATTGGAAAACACCAATAAAAATTTACAGTGACTAAAGTCTTAATTGGGAATTTGGGCTGCATACAGAACATTGAAGAGAGGAAAATTTTACATAAATTTCCAAATTCATTATTCACTCGGGACTTTTTTTTTTTTTAACCATGACCCAAATGGAAGTTAGGGCATTCAAGGACTGACATCTTAACAACCTAATTCTGTAGCTAAATAAAACCCTGCAGGCACAGTTGCATTCAACTCATCTAGGTTAACTGACAGAAATAAAAAGTAACTTTCAAAGGTTGTTGGGTAATAAAGCCCCATCAAGTTATTGAAAAATTGATTAATAATATCAAAAGTATCACAGTTGTTTTGGGTGGGAGCTGGAGATCGATCGAACCCAGGGCCATTTGTAACTTCAAACATGTTGAACATGCACTTACCGCTGAGTTATACCCTCACATGACAGTTTTGTTAAATACTTGTTATTCATTTGAATCTCTTAAGGGCACCCCACAGGGATAGTGATTGAGATTTAAAAGAGACTTCCTTTATAAAAATTCTTATGAACTGAGTACAGAGGTGTGGTTTTTAATGTGATGCCAAACTTGAGGATTAGTAGTGGAGAATATCTATCTCAAAAACACAACAAAGTTTATTTCCAGGACACTTTCATCAGTTGATAATTCTAATTGTTCATCTATCAAACATTTATTGGGCATCTACAATGTAAAATGATTGGGCTACGCTCCAAAGGCCAAGAGCATAACACATAGCAATCCTCATCCTTAGTGGAAGAACTAGCCTACCAGACAGACGGTTTCTATATAGGTACAGAATAGGGGTAAGAAAGTACAACAAATTGTCATGATGAGTATTGTGAAAGGGATAGCAATGGTAGGGAAAAGACACCAAGAAGAGAAAAGAAGATGAACACTGGATTTCAACAAGAAACATCACAGCTAGATCATTTGAGGACAGTGAGTTGCTTTGGGATCAGGTGATTCTTTTCTTGGTAACCTCAGGAGCAGGACATTATCCCAGAAGCAATAAAGCATTATTAATGATTGGAAGAATAGTGCAGAAATAAAATACAATGAAGAATCAGTCAGTGTTATTCAGATTATTATTCTAGTATGTCATGGTGTGTTAGCTTTCAAAGAATTTTTTTTTTTTTTTTGGCTCATAGTTTGGGGGATTTCAGTTTGAATGGCCATGTTACTTTGGGCCTGTGATGATACATTATGGCCAGAAAGCAAAAGAAAAAAAGACAGGTTAAGGTTTCCAAATGCCCTTAATTGGTGTTCTTCCAATGACTTGAAGACCTCCCAACAAGCCCTCACCTCTTACAGAATCCACCATCTCCCAACAGTGCCAAGTTAGGGACCCAGCCTCTATCACATGGGCCTTTGGGGGATACTTAAGATCCAACTTGGTTAATAATAACAGCACATGATTAATCATAATAGTGACATACTATAGAAATGATCCCTGAAAGTATAGCCTTGTTCCCCCCCCCCCACCAAGTACCCTGTGTCCCCAGGCAGCTGCACTGTCCCTGACAGATTCAGGCAGCCACAGCTCCTGGAATGTTTTTTTAGCAGACTGAAAAAGCACCCGCCTGGGACTGCAGCTGGGTGCAGAGTGAGTCTGCAAGAGCTTTCAAGAGCTTTGTAATGTTGTGAACAACCAATAAAAAAAAATAAAATCTAAAAAAAAAAAATCATAATAGTGATCACTTACATAATTTTAATAATAATTATTGCCTGCTTTAATGAGCACAAATATTTTTCAAAATACTTTTAATGAATTAATACCTTTCTATTTTTCCCATTTTTGTAGATGAGAAAAGTAAGGCAAAATACTATATGACCCTGAAGTTATAGTAAATAAGTGGCAGAGCCAAGATTTAAATGAGGAAATCTTGATTCCAGAGTCAGTGCTGTTAAGTTCCACACTAATAATAACTCTCATTTTAAATTTTATATTTTGTAATATTTCCCCAAAATACTTTCACTATGATTACATCTATCATTATTTTAATGTTAATGTTCCTAATGTCTATTATTATTTGCAATTTGCATCTTGGAAAAAAAGGATTCTAAATTTCAGATTAGTTTTGATAGTCTCCTTTCTTTGAAATATATATTTAAATTTGTTCATTATCACCATGTAATTCAATTATCTTTACAGTGAACATACAGAAATAGGATATTTTACTTTCCAGTATCATGTTAGCATTACATTTTCCCCTTAGAAAAATGGAAATAGACTTTGGTTGCAAAATTGTTGCTCTTTTCCCCCTCTCATAATGCATTGTTTATCATGGGTTAACTTTATTTAATTTCTCTTTTATGAAGTATAAGGAATTAATAGGATGTATCTGAATTAGATCATCTGATCCCATAGCAGACCTTTGCTGTGGGGCAGGAGGAGGTACCACCCTTGTGAAGCCATCCTTCCCACTTATGGGGAAGATTGCATGGGGTACTATAGCCATTCTGCCTTTCTCCTTTGGAGATAGTGTAATAACATTGACTGGGAAGCTAGCTTCTCTTTGCCCTGAGTCCAGAAAGATGCTTTACATGTGGAGAATCCTTTAAAGTGTTTGTCAGACTGTCACATCGAAAATCTGTGCAAATGATATGATTGCTCCAATTCACTAACTAAGCAACTCTGGAAGTTCACTTCAGTATCTCATTCACTAACACTTTCAGAGCAAAGCTTCTTTCTTGATTAGTGTTGGTCCCCTATTATTAGGTGCAACTCTTAATTCAAAAACAGTTGTTGAAATACCTGAATATGTGATCAGTAGTAGAAATATAATTGTGTGCCAAAACAATGCCTGGGCAAGTCTATTAGAGGTGAAGAGAGTGCGTGCAGCTGGAGGAGTTTTTGAAGGGGAATAAAGAGAATGTGTAGATTTGCTGGGATGGGGAAAATAGAGAAAAACTAAACGATATTGGATACCCATATGCATGTAAATTAAATAGAAACCCTATTGAATATAGCTCTCTCACACCCAAATGCTTAGGTTCTTCTTTGATATGGGAAGTTCCAGTATTGACCTTTTAATTTTTTTTTAATTTTTTTAAACCTACATTATGGAAATTTTGTTTATACCTAGTTCTCTGCAGGTTTGGGTGGTTATCTTTGGCTCTTAGGGCTCTGAACAATTGATATTTACACTGGCAGATGATAAATGGGAACAAAACTGATTTTGTTGGATTTTTTATCATAGTTTTTTTTCATTTATGAATGTTTCTCTACACAGCATAACTCATATCAGCAAGAAGACACATAAGATGAAAAAGTCCTTTGTGGATGAAAGAAAAAATATCACTGAAGAAGTAATCACATTACTTTGAAGTGCACTCCTTTGTTTTTTTCTTCTTCTCTTTTCTCCAAAAATATTAATTTACCATTTCTTCTATTAAAAGAAATAACTAGTAGTAGATTATCTTATGTGCCACATCACAGACTAACAATGATTTCACAGTTCATTACTAGAAAAAAAATCTCATGATTTTCCATTATTTTAAAGTGTTTGCTTTCTCTTAAATTTGATCACTATTGCTACCAAAATATTGTGTTTTACATAGTTAAAATTATCATGACCTTAAGTCATCAACTTGTAACAATATATTTTAGAACTTTTCTGAATTACCCACTGAGAATATACAGAATATATTTCAAATATGTGAATAAAGCTTACAGTCAGAGCATTAATCTCTGCTTAGAAAACAGTTCTAAATATAAGTGTTATTATTTAAATTATGAGAGAACTCATATTTTCCACGTACTTAAAAGAAATTTTCTCAAATTCTTATCACTATTCTCAGAATTCGTAACATAAATCCCTCAGATTTTTGTGGTGAGAGTGGTCTTGCATGTCTTAAATCAGTTTAGTGAATATTTTAGCTTCTCTTATAATTTTTCTAGAGACAAAAAATGTATTTCAAGAAGGCACTTGTGATTAAAATTTACTGTCTCGGTTGCTGATCTTTTGCATTCTTTACCACCACAGCATTTCATAGGAGAGTCTTCAATCATTCTGCAAAGTTTAGACACTGACCCGAGGCCACTGAGTCACTAGAACAGATTATTGTTAAGCTTGTCAACATCTGAAAGCAGCACCTGCTCTTTATTCCTAAGGATTTGATTATTTTTAGAGAAATTACTAAAACAACTTTTCGAGGTTCATTGCTCCTAGCAGAACAAGTCTCTCATTTCTCACAAAGGGAACACAGAGTTGAATGGCAAAGGCAAAACATCAGGCACAAATACTTGTTCTAATCACCCTATTTTTACACAAATGTAAATATACTTTAAACTTGCATGTATGACAGAAAACCTGACAAGATCTCCGTAAACAATAGAATTAAGACACTATAGTTCTTGGCAAAAGGGTGCTTAATGCATTGTTTACATACAGATCATCCTACTTCCATTTCTTACATGTATAAAACATTCATCCAACCATTTGCTGTATCAGACACAACCAGTGCAGGAAAATTGTTCAACATATCTAGTTTCAAACATTCCAAGAGATGGTAGTACTTGCTTGGGTGAGCTTCTAGCTGTGTGTAGGCAGAGTGTATGCATTCACCCTGAATAGCACCAGACCAAGGCATCCCCCATATTGCATGTGCTCAAATTCTTGCTGCTGGCAGATGGGTTTTCTACTTAGAGGCATTTTAATTGTAAATATCATATATTATAATATATAATATATAGCACATAATACAGGATAAAAGTTAACTGAGAAAAAAATGTATCTTAGATGTAAGCTGAAATATAATTTGATGGAAAACGAAGCTGTGTGAATGAGGCAGAAGCTTCTAAGATGGCCCTGGAAAGAACTGAAAAACACTATGGTATCACAGGCTCTGGTTAAGCAAATGTATCAGAGTGAAGTAGATCTTTTGATGTTATTAAGTTCTCATAGTAGTTTTTTATGCTTGTGCAATGTATAAAATTGTTCCCCCCAAAATTTATTATTAAAAAATATTGGCTGGAGAATAATATCTTCCTAGCAACATTGAAAAATAAAAGGACAATTGCTGGTATAATTAAATGTAAGCTCCTGGAGGCTTGATATATACACACATATATATCAAATGTATATCTCTCATGTATAGAGATATAGATATGTATGTGTGTGTATGTATGTGTGTGTGTGTGTGTGTGTGTGTGTGTGTATATATATATATATATATATATATATATTTATGGTGCTTATTATTTTATTATCTGGTTTCATTATAATATTTTCAGACACACACAATTATATATATAATATTAATATATATAAGTATATATGTATTTTTATATAAGATATAAGGAAAATAATTATTAATAAATAAACATCCAAGTTCTTACTTTTAGCTTTAAAATATATTACCAACAGAGCTTTCTTTCTTTCATATGTTGACTGGTGATTTCTATTGCATCTTTTATCAGAATGCTTCTTCATATCTTTGTTTCATTTTTTTTTTTCAACTGAGTAGTTTATCTTTTTCTTTCAATTTGTAAATATTCTTTATATATTCTAAATACCAATATTTTATTCTACTTTGTAGTTTATGTTTTAATATCTTTTAATAATTTTTGATGAACAGAAATTCTTTAATTATCAGAATTTATCACGTCTATCCATGATATTCTAAATAGACTCATTTGAAGAAATCAATTCTTAACCTGATTTCATTAGCCCAGCTTTGTTCAAGTAGTTTATTGAATACCAAATGAGTGTGTATTAGTTTTTTAGGACTCTAGTTACTTCACTAAATAAAATTCCTAAACTTTTTTTTTACATTTGTCTATTACTTAGTTTAATTATTTTTTTCTTATTTGTAAAATATGCATTAACTATATTTATTTTGATAGGTATAGTTGGTTATAAAATTTTTATTTAAAGAAAAATAAGTTCTTTCACACTAAATTACAATGGCATCTACAAATGAAGTATTCAAGATGTGAATATTTCTATGGTCACTCCTTTATCAAATATCTCTTTTTTATCTCTATCTATGACACACTTTTATAATTATTACACTATTTTCACGTCTTTATATTTAGTATGCAAATCTTTCAAAAATGCCATTCTTCATGAACATTTTGTATATTTTGAGCCCTTTGCTTTAACACATAAATCATAGATTAACTTATCAAGCCCCCCAAAATGTTAGCATTTCAATGAGAATTACATTTAACCTATAAATCAATTTGAGATAAACTAGCATATCATGAGAGCCATGATAGTGCATTTCTCTGCTTCTTTTGGTTCTTTAAAATGGTTTTCTGTATAATTGTGTACTATCTTTAAAAGTATCTTGCACCATTTCTTATGTATTATTACCAGGTGATTTTGCTATGTTCCCATCTTTGCTGGTATATAGAAATGCAGTCAATTTTTATATAGGTTGTTACATTTTAAACTCTCATATTAATTATGATGCGTTATTAATAGAATATTTAGAACTTTTATATAAGCAATTATATCACTGTAAATAATGAGAGTTCTGTTTTTTTTTTAATACATATATTGCTTTTGTTTCTTTCACTTTTTTGTAATGTTCAGGAACTCCAATATAATAAATTCTATTCTTTGACACAAAATTATATATATATATTATTTATATATTTATATAATAAATATCCTTGTATGTTCCTCATGTTAAATAGAATGTTTCTAATATTTTATCATTAATATTTTTTTGCATTGTTTTATTGATGACGAGTTCATTTGGGGTAAGGATGCTTCCTTTATTTGATTGTCATTGTTTCTATCACAAAAGGGCATTGAACTTTATTGCTAACTTCTATAAGACAATTGGACTGCTCATTTAAATTTGTACCTCTAATTTCTTAACATGATGAGCTACTAAATCAGTCAGATTAAACTGCAGTTTTAAATTGATTCATCTTACTTTGTTCATGCTGCTGTAAGAAAATATTTTAAAAAACAGAAATTTATTTCTTGTGTTTCTGGAGGATGGAAAACCCAGAAAAAAACCCAGTTTGGTGAGGATGTATTTCCTGGTTCATAGATGGCACATCTTGTCTTTATACTGAGTCCTCATGTGTAGAAGAGGCAAGGTTGCTGTCTAGACTCTCTTGGGAGGCCACTCCCCATTTTTGAGGAATTCTTCTTATAATTTAATCACCTGCAGAAGACCTCACCTCCTAACATTATCACTTTGGTTATTAGGCTTCAACATGTGAATTCTAAGCAATTCCCACTCAATAACTTAAAACAACAGAAGCCTATTTCTTGGTCATGTTGTGTCTATCACAGACCTAATTTATGTTGTCTTCAACCAGAATTTATGCTAATGGAAAAGCTTCTATCATGAGCATTCTTGGTTTTATGAGAGAAAGAAGAATCACAGGAAAGCCAAACTGCCTTGTGCAGTTTTTTCCAATCGATTTCACTTGGTTTTTTTAAAATATATTTTTATTGGTGCATTATAATGATACGTAATGGTGGGATTCATTGTGATATATTTGTATGTGTATATGACATATTTTGGCGTATTCACATAAATGTGATGGGGAAGCATATTTCTCTTCTAAGTTGGAACAATGAATATTAGGAAAAATAATATTTTCCAGTAAAATATATTAAAATGTTTTCTACTAATGAACCAAACTTGCAGTCTTCTAATATTCATTTCATTTATGTGATGACTATAAATACATTCCTGAATAAATTGTGTTAAAATTTTCTTGGAGACTTTTCATTTTTGTTTTCCAGTGATATTGATCGATATATTTAATTTTGAGAGGGAATGTCAAACTTTTCTGTATGAAGATCAGGATAAAACCAGCCCACAAAAATGGACTGAAATCTTCTGGTTTCTTAGAAGTTTTCTATAAAATCAGAATGATCACTTCCTTGACAAAATAATAGAGACTAGCCCTGTTTTTGTAAAGATTTAAAATTATTGTTCATTTCTTTCATGCTTACAGGATATTTATGCTTTCTTGTTTTTTTCTGAAATTAATTAAATTTATATTTTCTAGTTTTTTACATGTTAACATGTATCAATCCATCATGGCAAAGCATCTTATTGTGTCTCCTTACTGAGAAACAGTTGTATATTACTTTTATTTCATAGTATTGCTTATTTGGGCAATCTGTGTTTGATTAGTTTTAATTGAAGTTTTTAACTTAACTAGTCTTATAGTTTATTTTTTTTTTGTCTAGTTAATGATTTCAGTTGTTCTTAACTTTCCACTTGATAGATTTATGCTCTTGTTATCTGTAGTTTACTTTTCTTGGTTGTATCTTCTATTGAATAATCAAATTTTATTAAATATAAGCTTTTTTCTGTTCTTATATTAAGTTCATATTTTTTCAGTTGGTAATTTATTTGAATCAAAAATTTTTGATATGCTGCTGCTAATCCTCATTGTTGCTATTTCTAAATAATTTTAAACTTTTAGTTTTTTTTATTTGACTCATAATTTTTAAAATATACTGGAACACTAGTTTTGTCACTGTTATCCTTAATTGTGTGGAACTTAGTTGTCCAATCTCATTAGCAAAAAATATGTTCAAAGAGTTGTCCAAGAACTATCTGTATTTTTGTACTGTTTCTTTTTCCTATGAAAAAGTTCAACTTATAATTTAGTCACAAGAGAATAACAACAATAACTAATAATAAAATAAAACAATAAAAAACTAAATTTTAATAAGTTGTGCGAATGGTTTTTCTCTCTCTTTAAATATCCCATTGTACCATATGCACCTTTCCTTTTGTGGCAATGTGAGATAATACAGTATCTAAGTAATGAGACAAAGAGAATTGAATGGCTAGGCATTGTGACATAATGTTAACCTCTTATGTAAAAGTTTCTTGATGTAAGCACTGTTGTTGGAGTGGTAACTGAAGGGTTTTGAACTATCCGGTGACAGAGAGGATGCCCCTATGGAGAACTCTCCTGCAAAGGTGCAGCTCAAGATAGCCCAGTTGCTATGGTGACAACCTGTTAAATAGGAGGTTTTATGCCAGCCATGAAGCTATTCAGTTCTTGTCCTTAGGTTCAGATGCCAGCTGCCTGTGGGTAGAAAGTTAGGGCTCAAGATGATAATCATAATTGGACTGCTCATACTCATGACCTTGATTCTGAAATCAAGTTTCTTGCTTTGAAGTAACTTTCTCATAATAAATCCTTTCAATGTTCAAACCTATATAATAAACATACCAAACTTACTGTGGTCAGTCTTCCCCCATCCGGTGTAGCTTTTTCTCTATTTATGTGTCTCTCTGTATTTTCTCCATCTCCTCACCCCTTGTCTGGGAGCCTGAATGAATGGCCATGCAGGAGCACTGCACACTGTTGTACAGCCAGAGCAAATCTGATAACCCAAAGATCTTCTGACTACTCAGTAGCTACAGGGAGGGTAGAATATTTAGTATGGTACATGGAATAAAAGAATGATTTCCTTCTTGGATACAATAAAGCAGGAATGCACAAATTTTTTTCACCCTATTCAGAATGATTTACCATTTAAAATTATAAATGGTTCATTTCTGGAGTTTCCATTTTATATTTTTAGACTCTGAAACTATGGTAAGTGAAAGCACAAATTAGGGAGAACTATTGTGCTGGGATTTCTACCCTATGTTATCTCATTCTTTAGAATTTCTTTTATAGTTAAGTTCATGAAACTTTGAAAAAAATGTTTTGTGTATGCTGAAGAAAATACATTTTTAAATCTATACATGTTTCTACTTATGTCTAGTTAACCAAGCTTCTAATTTGTATTTATCAAGTTGTGTGTGATTCTTAGTTTTTTGTTTTTTTTCCTTACTAAGTTGTGTTAGAATCTTCCAACATAATAGAATGTGTGCGCCCAGGTAGTTATACATCTTATTGATTCATATATTTAAATTTATTTTTAAGATACATACAACTCCAGCAACATTTTTTACCCATTTATTTTTAAATTCATCTTATCAGTTGAACATGGTTACCTTCATATGTACCTAGTTACATAGTAAGCACTGGACTACAGTTTTGTACATTTTGTATTTTGAGAATGTATTCCCCTTTTTATGTATAATCTGCTATTTTCTGAACAGAGTATAAAATTACTTATAATATTATTATAATTATAATAAAAGTCAAAAGTGGGAGAGAAAGGGAAAAAACATAAGAATGTAATATAAAATACTCTAGTAACTCTGGAATATCTATCTTAAATTATAAAATTTTATAAATGGTAATAATAGCAGCAAACAACTTGGCAGAGCTTATTGAGCCTGCCATTATCCTGAGGTTTTAATACATATAAAAAGTTCTTAAATAGTTACAACAATCTGATAAGGCAGGTACTGTTTTCCCATTTTACAAATGAGATAACTGAGAACTAAAGTTAACTTGAACTTTCACATTCACTGAGACATATTTGGTTAGAATCTCCAGAACCAATATTCTTAGGCACTTTTCACCATTCAATATAGTTACAATATAGGGCCAATCCATGTACCCAAGCTGTGGTTCCTAGGTGTAAATAAAAACTACCCCAAACCAAGTAAGATGAATGCACAAGATATATGAAAATATACATAAGGAAATTCAAAGTGCTTTTACAAACTACAGTTGACCTTTATAATGCTTTCTCTTTTCAATATCAAATGTTTTACATAAGTGCACTAAATCTTAAGCAAACTAGAACTTTTAAGTTTCACTAGTAGAACAACTATGTACAGTTAAAATGTATACTTTTCAATAGGTAAAGAGAGAATCTGATTAATTATAGTCCTGACTTCTCATTATTTTTCAACCATGTAGAAAACCCCATATGAGGCTTTCATGAATAAAATACATAAGCATTGCTAAAATTGAGAGACAGTATGAATGAGATGACAATGAGAAAAAATTTATATACAATTTTAAAGCAATGATATTAAAAAGGCAATGAATGTACTTGTGGTATTCTAGTATAGATTTGTCTAACTAGCTGTGTGACTTCAGAGTTAGTGAGCATTTCAGTGATATTGAACTTAAATTTTCTCATTTGTAACACAAGGGAATATGTTAAATTGTCCATTCTAGATTTCATTTATTTCCTCAATGATTTTCTGGTCTGTATGTCTAGAGAGGAGTTTAACCTGCATTCAGAGGTAAGATCCCATCTGGTAATTTCAAGAGAGTCACATTTCCAGGTAACAATCATCTTCAAATCAAAGTGACAGGGAAAGCAAACACTAGATTCAGGTTCAATATTTATTGCTTTTTCTCTAATTATTTTCATCCTCAGCATGTTAGAACACATTTGGGGTGTACAGCCATATGAACACTAGGATTAATCAATTACAGATACTTTTCCAGATCTCATGCAGTTGGAACCTGATGTGGCAGAATAAGAAAAGATTGCAAAATTCCTCACTGCCCTCTGTTACATTGTAACCATTTGCTTTCTAGCAAGTCACCTGATATTTCCAAATAAAATGTTGAACATAAAGAAAATGTGCATCTATAGGGGCAAATGTTACATGTAAGCCTAATGTCTGCAAATCCAATTGCCCCATGTCCTTGCATAATTCCAGCTCATTGAATAACAGATATTCCTCCATATGAGGCTTTCATTATCAGGTCATCTATTATTTTTGAACCAGATTATTTTCTAAAATATTTCATCTTTTGGCCCTTTTTTCTGCCTTTCTTTGAGAAAGAAACTTCTACTTGTCTGTAGGGATACTTATATATATACATCTTATTTTCTACATGATATCAAAGCTAAAATTATTTTTCTCTATCCTACATCTCCCTAATTTTCTCTCAATTGTCTTTAATTTTGGTCTACAAATGTTTATAGCAATATCTAAATATATTTTAGTGCCTTCAGATTGTAATTACCTATAAGACTCAAATATTAATTATTACATACTGAAGACAAAAGCAAGAAGAGAAGAAACTGACCTGGTCTCAAAGTTTTGGCTTCTAATTTTGAGTGACCTAGTATGCAAAGGATGGCTTTATGTCTTTTTCTTAGTTCCATGTTAATCTTTTCTCTTTTCTGGAGTTAGAGGGAGATCAAACCCTGATTCTAAGTGTGATGAAAACTAAACATAAGCTTTTGATAAATTTATTAATGTAATGTAGTCATCTTTTCTTCTTTTGTGTGCATTTAATCAGGAATTTTCATCTCGTCGCTGGGCCAAGCTGTAAGCATTAGCAATTAGCACTTTTCTTGAGAATCAAGGGGAAGTGTAGTTATCTTTCTATTGAACACATTTTATCTCCAGTAAGCACTTTTTTAATTGGACTTCTGTTTGGAGTGCTTAGGTTTATTCTCCTTTGGTTTGATTTTTTTTCTTTAATTTTTCCCAGCAGTATTGCACACAGGCTAACATCTGTTTCCTTCATATTCACCACGAAACTTTCATTTCCTTAATGCTAATATTATTACCTGAGTGTGTGCTGCACAAACCCACTGGGTAGACACAACTCTGTTAGCCCAGATTACCTCACTTCAACACACCCTCAGCTACTTGATCGTTTCTACTTTGGTGGTTTGTGTGCTTCAGAGAAGGTGACAATAATAAAACAACAACAACAACAACAACAACAAAAACCAGAGCATTGAAATGAGCTTACAATATAATCATAATTGTCCCTGAGCATTGGTTTAATAATATAAGACTTTGGAAATAATTTTCCCAATACACTTAGAGAGATTATGAAAAACACATATTTTTAATTGTCATTACTGCTATTACTAATATTGAGATGGGAAATTTGAAAATATAAGAACTAGTTTAAATAATGCAGGCATCTTATAAGTTTAAAAATCTATCCACTGACCAATAAACATTAATTAAAGCAAAATATATATCTGAGTCTCATAACAAAGTGTTACACAGAAAGTGCTGTGGAATTGGATGACAGGGATTGCATTTAGAGCTCAGAGTCCAACACAAAGGGTTCTTTCCAGAAGAAAGTGGAATATTGCCTCAATCATCACAGCAGAGAAAAAACGTCCGATATTGTCAAAGGCACTAGATGCAAAATCAAATGGTCAATAAGAAAGAAAGATGTCACAGAAATCGGTAAAGTGATTCTTGGCAGTAACACATCAGGCAGGAGTCTTATATTCTGAGATGTTCATAGACAACAAAAATATAAAAATCAGTGGAATAAGAACTTCATTCTTAAGGTGAATTCTAAGAAATCCATTCAGTTCAAAACAGAAGTATTCAAACACTAAATAAGGCCAGAAGAAAAGATTGATACTATTTTTCAAAATCAGTAGTTGAACTAAAGGTGAAGATGAGAAACACCTGAGGAATCTAGGGTAGATGATTCCTCAGCCAGGATATCATCAGTGTAAGCAGAACTGGAAAACCCACCTGACAGTGCAGTGAATTGAGCTGATATTGCTATTGTTTTAAATGTTGTCATTATTAAAATTTTATTGGTAAATAAATGTTACAGTGAGTGTTGGTTCTCAATGTGTGTTCAAGCATTTTTAGAAAGTAGTTATGTAATATTTGTTAAGTTCATTCAAGAATCATTTCTAGTTTTGGCTATACCATGGCTATAATACAGATGGTGCAATAACTAGACCTTACTTTTCTGAGTTTGTGCTGCAATTAAAAGAACATCAACCTTGTATTATGCACTGTTAAAAATTCAACATAAAATATAGTCCAACTCTCACCTTTTTTTAAAATCTAAGACAATGCCTCTACCTCTATAAAAACTTATCATTGAAATACCACTTTACACTCAACAGGAGTTCACCACTGTATCTTGAATGCTTTCTCTCATCACCCTCTACAACACAAACTCACACAAGTGTACACATACACACACACACACATGCACACATACACACTATGACATGTACCATCTAGCACATGCTCCCTTCTGCAGCAAAAAACAAACTCTCCGAGAGACACTATCTATTTTTCATATTGCTTAGAACATTTCTTATACCTGTGGTATATTCATCAGTTTGGGTACTTTTTTTATTTAACAAATATATTTATATTCTGAAGCAAATCAAGAAATACCACTGAAATCAGACAAAGTAGGAAGAATATGGGCTTGACTACAAAAAAATCCTTAAGTGATTTCTTTTAATTATTAACATGCTATCTCCATAGCCATGATACCCAGCTTGCATCTTCAAAAAATGATAATAATTACATATAGATGTGCTTGACACTTTTTAATATATCTCAGAGACAACACTTACTATTGTGAAATAGAGAAACAGTGACCCCTATAATAACTGCTACTAATCAAATAGCATATCAATATGAACAAAAATGAAACAGTACTCTCTCATACTACATTAATTTTAAATGTATCATAGATATAAGTATGATAGGTAAAGTGATAGAAAAAAATAATGCATAGTAAAATATCTTTATAACACTGGATTAGACATACCTTTTAAAAGGAGACATAAAATAAAACATTCTGAGCACAATTTTTGTCTCCAACTGTACATGACCACAGTGGAAGAGGACACTGTGAAGATTCTCCACTTTGGTCTTCTGCCTTTCGGAGAACGCTTTGGATTGGCTAATAGTCTGAATCTGGAGGGTGGGATAACCTTCCAGATCAAATTCATCTTGATTCAAGAAAATTATGTGAGCATGTTTCATCTCTAAATCAAAGAGTTATTAGATACAAATCAGCCTCTGGGGAAAAGCCACTATCTTATCCAATTTTAGAGATCAAAGTTGAATAGGACCCTTATAGTCCCAGGTTCAGTCTGCAGCTTTTGTCTTGATATATTTTTTTAGTCCCATGTTTCATGCTTTCCTTTTGATGATTTCCTCTTCAGAGTTTCACTGGCATAGTATCTGTAGTCAGCAAGCATCTCCTCTCCATGGTTATATCATTTACCAGGCCATATGCATTTGGTGTAATAAAAATCTTTTATCTGAAGTTAAGAATAAAAAAGGAATAGAAATTCAATGTCAGGGAAATTCTCCCAATCACCAGATTGTGATATAGAAATATTTTAAGCAAAATATCTATGCATTAAAGTGGACTTCTGATGCATTGTTATATAAACAGTGGGATTTGTTATGCTATATTTGCAAATGTACATAATATCATTTGATCAATTATTCCCCAGGACCTTCCCTTTCCCTCTCCTGATCCACTTGCTCTGATCTACTGATTTTTCTTATATTATTGATTATTGTCATTGTTATTTTAACTAGTGAATTATATTATATGTATATATATGTGTATATATACACATAATACAAATCATATATATAAACCAATAGATTTTTATAAACTTCATGTGTGTGTATATCTGCATTGTGATATATTAATACATAGTGATATATTAATACATAGACATAGCAGAATATGGTAGATTTTATTCCAAAGTACCTCCTCATGCCCTTCCTTCCTTCCTCCATCTCTATATACTTTCTATATTCTATGCATCTTAAGATTTATTTATTTTAATATATAATATAATATATAAAATGTGACTTATATTTTATAATATATATTTACATATGTTTACATAAATATAAAATATTTTATACAATAATAAAATGTATACATTTATAAATAATAAAAATACATATTATATTTAAAAATATATATATTTTACAACATAAAAGCTATCACTATAAACAATTTTGTTTTCACTTACTAAATAAAGTTAGATATGATAAAATAAATGTTTGCCTGACTATTTTAAACTGGCATGAGTTTATGACCAAGAAGATGTAGAATAAATTTTATTATTCTACATGTATAAAAAATTTTATTTATCCTAAATGTAATGAGTCTACCAAAATAGATAAATGAACACACCTAAACACACATACATTCACATGTATACAAGCTCAATACTCTATTTTCATTAAAAAAAACCCAAAACCAAAAACCTCTTATCTCTAACTTAACTGTAGTTTGTATCTGCAGTAAAAAAAAAGTTTGAAAAAAAATTGCTTCCCAATGTTAAGGGAATTGTGATAATAAAGTGGAATCACACTTTCTACACTTGAAGGTTATATGTTGACTATTATAGTTATCACAGTACTTCTCAAGTGATTTAACACAGTACTGAAAAGAAGGTTTGCTAAAACACTGGGTGAGCAGTTGTCTCAAAAGCCACAGGAGATGCAGAGCAGTAGCATATGGCTGATTTCTGGAACATTAACACAGTTCCATTAATTGAGAAATGAAATCAGTATTTTATAAGTGTGAGTTGAAATAAATAGACACTAATACTTCAAAGAGAATCAATTTTACCTAAACACAAAAAGATTTAATAGATTCTAAAATTTCCTAAATGCTATTAATTTGTCAAGAGATATTACTTTTAACTTCTAAAACGGAAGTAATATTTTCAGTTTTACCTTTGAGAACATTAAAGTTTACAAAAAAAAATATTGGTTTAAAAGTTCTGGAAGAAATGTGGCAAAGAAGACCTATATAATAATAAAATATAAGCAATGAACAATATAACATATAAACTATTAGAAACATAAGAATCTGATAAGAAGAATAAAAGTTTGCAGATGAATTTATGTCATCACTGGCAAAACTGTAGAGAAACAATTATTTTTAAGTAATTGATAAATTATAATTCTCTATAATAGAAAGCATCAAAATATTTATGTAGTTTAGAATTTCAAACAAGTTATCCAGAAATATTATATAAAATTCAAATAAATAAATATGTTTAAGAAATTATTTAAGTTATATGAAAAATTCGCACAAAAATGTGAATTATGTATTCAATACTACAGCTCTGATACCATAAAATGCCATAGAATGGGTGGCTTAAAAATCAGTTTATTCTCAACAGTTCTGGAAGTTGGAAAATTCCAGATCTGGGTGCCCAAATCAAGTTTCATACCTTGTCAGATATTTTGGTCACAATGACAAAAAGCTATGACATCTAGTACCAATTTCGCTAATTTTTAAGGAAGTTCATTGGTATTAACAAGATTAAATTGACACATAAATGAATTTGGAGAAAATATCAGTGTTTTGATGGTGTTGCAAAGTCCTAACCAAAAGCAAACAAGATTTGTCCACTTGTTCATCTACTTTAGGACCTTTAAGAAACGTTCTATAGTCTTTCCAGTTGCTTTGAATAGTTCCTGTTAAAATTATCACTGATCATTTTATATTTTTTTATTTTAAAAAAGAATTTTCTTCTATAATCTCTTCTAACCATATCATATGGTTATTGATTTTTGCACATTAATTTTATATCTTGCTAACTTATTATATTTAATTGATTTCTTAAAAAATGATTCTTCAGGGTTTTTTCCTATGGCTGACATAAATATTAGGTTAGCTAGTGTTTTTATTCTTCTCTTCAAAGTATTAAGTTTCTGATAGTTTTTGTATTATAGTGATTGGTACTTTTCTTTCGCTAATACAAATAATTTCTGTTTTAGTCAGCTATTCTGCTACCGTGACTAAAAGGCCTGACTAGAACAATTATAGAGGAGGAAAGGGTTATCTAGAGGCTCACATTTTCGGAGATCTCAGTCCATAGACAGCTGGCTCCTTTCCTTGGGGCTGGAGGTGAGGTAAAACATGGCAAAAATGTATGGTGGAGGGAAGCAGCTCATATGATGATCAGAAAGCAGATAGAGAGAAACTCTGCTAGCTAGATACCAAATATATACCTAAAGGCAAGCTCCTAGTGACCCACCTCCTCCAGCCACACCCTGCCTTCAGCTACACTCAGTTAATCCTGATAGGGGATTAATTCAACAATTGGGTTAAGGCTCTCCTAACCCAATCATTTATTTTCTAAATCTTCTCCCATTGTCTCACAACTGAACTTTTGGGGGTACCTCATATCCAAACCATAACATCAGCATTGCAAATTTCTTCCAGTGGTTTCCTTTGTATTTATATATTTTTAAAATTTTGCTCAATTTTCTTTATTTCTTAAAATTTTACTCTCTATTTTGTTTGCCCGTAAAGCTATGCTTTCCACTATTACCTAACAATGATATTATTTGAATTCTCCTTGTCTCTGTCATTTCTCTATTTTTATTATGCTTTCATAAAATTTATAAAATTTTTTCTTTATCAAAATTCTTCACAGAATTTTTTTAACTTCTATCTCTAATTTTATTTTAGTTTAACTTGACTTAGTTCTCTACCAGTAAATATACTAAGTGTTTACCATTTATACCAGTCATTTCTCAGAAGGTTATCTTTTTATGGATTCTTCAGAAAGAACACATGTATACAGTAGTAGTTGAGTTACAGCACACTGAAAAGTTTTTCAGTAGCATTTATATTTGAAAGATATCTGACACAGACATAAAATCATTAGCTCATATTTTCTTTATTAGGTTTCTTGAAAACACTGTTCTACTTTGACTCTTGGTAAATGGATCTTGAGGTGCATGATACCAAACTAAAACTTTCAACCTTATAAATAAATAAGTTTTTCTTTTTCTTTTGTTTTTTCTTGGTATCATGGAGGATTATTACATTCCATAGCTTTCAGGTAAATTAGAGATGTTTTGAGATATGTCTCAAATTTATTATCTAAGTCAGTGTTTTCCAAATTAACCCTGAACCTTGTTAATACACAGATTTTGTTATTTCTTATTTCTAGAATATTTTTGATTCTACTGTTATATATTATTTCTATATTTTCTTCCAATATATAAATGTGAAACTTGCTGAGTCTGTGTTCATGTCAGCTACCTTCTTGCTAATCCATTTTACTTCTTTTATATCTTCTCTTTAATTTTAATTTATGTTTGATTCTCTAACTCCCCTTTTAAAATTTGCATTGAAATAGAGTTATTTATTCTTCATTTCTGAGATAAGTCTTATTCTGCAATTTCCTACCTGAATTCAATCAATTCTTATTGAATTTATTTTAATCCATTCCTCTTCTAATTTTGTATTTTATAAAGAACAAAGCCTTATTTTATTTAATTTCTAATATATTATTGGAATATATTTAGTTCAGCTTGACATGTATGTCAGTGTGCTCTGTGCAAGGTTTGTTTGGAAGAATTCTTCTTAGCTAAACTTAGCTTTTTTCATACAGAAAATTTATGTGGCTTTGGTGAATTTTTATTGATATGTTCTTAGTTCCAGACCACCTTTGAGAGTATAATAATATGAAGCTTATTTTATTAATGGAAGTGGTGTGTCTAAGTAAAGATTAGTGTGTCTATTCTCTCTTTCATTTCTGTTAGATCCTGAATTTTACTTTATTCCCTTTTTATTTGCTTTTGCTGCTACATATCCAAGGTGCTCCATTTCTTCCCAGTTCAAGACAGGATCTAATCCTCTGCTGGCAAACTTGCCTCAGCCACCTCACCTCAATCCTGGTGCTGTTGGAGCCTTTATTTAAAAATTCAACATTTTTCAAATTATGAATTTCTTGTATTGATTATAATTTTAAACCACTCCATTATTATTTACTATGATTACTAAGGTTTTGGGACACAATTACATTAGACCCCAAGAAAGTAGTCTCATTCATCTTTACCTATTCTCAACTGGGGCAGTGTAAGAAATCAAAGTATCAATCTATTTACATGTATTTCAAAGTTTCTAGTTTTCTCTGATTTTTATTAATGTTGATACCGTGAGCTGCATGTGATCATATTTTAATGCTTTAATAATTTTATAGAGTATGAAAAAGAAAATATTTTCAAATTAAAGTGACTGCTAGAAACTCAAATTTTATGGGAAAAACTTTTCCTACATTCAATAATGAGGGTTGCTACAGTTAATATGTAATTCAATCAGAAATTTGATTTTACAATATGCATATTTATTTATAAATAACTCATTAATGTAAAAATCAAATACTGTCAATGGTATTCTGAAAATGGAACTGTAAATGTCTGTATAACAAGAAAATATTTCTTCTTTTCTCAAGTGAAACAAAAATCAACTATTATGAGACACAGAGATGTAAAAATTTATGAATACATTTATGGCATGCTTTGATTATCCAAACAATTAATTTCAAATGGTCCATATTATGTTTCTGTTCAAGCTATAGATTTTCCTATTTTCTACCTCTATGATTATGAACAACTTTGTCTATCTTTAGGATGAGTATCTGTCCCTATCTATGTACTCACTGTCTCATTCTACTCACCTGGCATAAACTCTATTTTTGCCTCAAATGCACTTTATATTACATTCACTTCATGCTTGCCATCTTAATTATGCTTGCTAAAGAATTCCATCATATACCCAGCCTTTTAGTCTTGGTATTTGAATTTTACCAATTACTTCCTTTTGCTTAAGCATTACCCCAAATGTGAAATTTGCCTTTCTCACTCTACCCTGGATGCATGTGAATGCAATGTGAGATAAGGATGTGAGATTCATTAACCTTCCAGGGACACAATGTATATATTATCACATTTTTTTTCATAATTTCTAATCTCTCAACTTATTTTCATTAGAGCTAATTTAGCACCATAGTCCTTAAAACAGTTTGTCTAGAAAATGAGTATTCTTGAGGAAAAATAATAGATGGTGGAGGGAAGCTACATTTCTCACAGCTCTCAGTCTTGAGACTTAAGGAGTGGGACTACTCCTCTGTGAGGTGGGTGAAAAAGGGACTTCACTGATAATACTCGGCAGAGAGCTTTGGAGACTTGGAAATTTGGGGTGCATTAAATAAGGAAAAGGAACAATATTGGAGCTGAGCTTGTGGCAGGAGTGGGAGAAAATAGTACACAATTTTGGAAAAGGCTAAGAAGCGCTGCAGAAGTCTTGGTTTGGAGAATCCCAGAATCAGAGGGGCAGCCTGCCCAGGGCCACCCCAGAGGCTATTGGGTTTATTAAACTGGTTAAGGAAAGACACCCTGTGTTTACCAGTTGTGCACAAGGAACTGAAACTGCAGATATTTTGAGATGTCTGCACTGTAGCAGTGCCAACTTAGACCAAGAACTTAGATCTATGAGACTGAAGGAGTCTAACAAATGAGGAAAATTTCTGGCACAGAAATGATTCTGTCCAGGATTAATATAAGTGGGATGGGCAGAAGAGAGAGCTCCACTCCTCTCCTGTCCCTCACTTAAATCTGACAGAGTGCAGGACCAGTGACTGGGAATTCAAATGGCTGGGAATGACTGTGCTAGGGGACAGATGCTGGAAGACCAGGAAGGGTAGTATTTATGTACAACAGAAGTGATGAAGGATTGGCTCCTCCTACCAGGAATGGAACACTGGGGAGATTCCTGGAGTAAGTTGTAAAGGTGTGTTGATTTAGTAAGGCCCTACAACTTTTCACGCAATAAAACAGCTGGGGCCACACTGAACTAATCTCTGCCCCTTGGGAGCTGGACTTTCATAAATTCATCTCATAGAACCCAGTGACATCTGTAACCTTGGAGTGGAGCCAACAGGGATTTCTATCCCACCCCACACCATTCTGCTGAGAAGGGAAGCTGAGAAATGAAGAGTTCAGCACAGTCAAGAAGCATATACTCGCATTGACTATTCTGGGATTTTTTTTCCTTTTTTTTTTTTTCCTGGAATGTATACTGATTGACTCATGGACATTTATACATATACATATTTGTATCTGCTTTCTCATTTCTAGCATTTCTTGAAGGTAGTTATTTTTTCTTACTCTGTTTTTTGAGGGTTAGGGATTTTTGATTAGTATATTTTGGTTTGGTCTTTTATTGTCTGTTTCACAACTCTGTTTTCCTTGTTTCCCCTTCTCTCTTTTCTCTTGATAATGGCCAAACACTTTGCTGTCTCCCTCAATCTTCCTTTAATTTTTTAATTATTTTTCTATTCCCCACTTATAAACTACAAATCTTCTGCATCAACCCTATTCACCTTTTGAGATCAACCCTATTCCAACTCTTCTTCCTTCCTCTTAATTAACTCCATTCTTAACTTCTCTTAACCCTGACTGTTTATAAAACATAAGACCCGACCACTAAAGCTATAGCAACAATTAATACAGACATAGATAACACCTATTGTTTAATTTTATGCCAGACATAATTCATGATTCCTTACTGTCTTTATTGATAGAAATTGTTGATCCTATTGATTCTGTTTATTGTATTGATCAACATTGTAGAGGACATAATAAGATCTATTATTTAACTTAGTGCTATATATTATATGCATAGGTTATTCCTAATATTTGACTTTCCCTAATCTGTAAGACACTAGAAACCTATAGGGTCACTAAAAGCTCATAGAGTAGAAGCCTGTTGCTTCAGATCCATTTGTATAGATGGGTAGACACACAAACAGTACAAACAAACAAGGAAACAAATCATACCAAACAACAGAATGACTCAACAGACTCCACCAACACCACAGGGGGGAAATGTCAGAGGAAAAATTTATAAAGTTTATAGTTAAATTGATATTTGAGATAAATGATAAAAATGAAATCAGAGACAAAATACAAGAAGTGGAAGATCATTTGTAAAGGAGGTAGAAATTCTGAAGAAGAGCCAATTGAAAATACTCAAAATTAAAGAATCAATAAATCAAATTAAATAATTCATGAAAAGTATCTTCAATAGACCATTTGGCAATAACGACAAAGTAAATAATCTTGAAAATCAGTTGATTATATAGAAAAGAATTTAAGGGACCATGAACAGAATTCTCAAGAAATATGGGATAATATTCAAAGGCTAAATCTTAGATTCATAGGGGTAGATGAAGAATCTGAAGTACAAACTAAAGGACTTACACAATTCTTCCAGTGAAATGAAAACAAGCTGAGGTGAAACAAGACTATAAGAATACTACATCAGAGGAGAATCTAATTCAACTTAAAAGCTGGAAATAAATCAAAATACAGGAAATAACAATCATCTCTTAATAATAACACTAAACGTTAATGGATTCATCTCACCAATCAAGATATACGCTAATATATTTTATTAAAAAACAAGACCCAATGATATGTTATCTCCAAGAAAATCACTTCATCGGCAAAGACATCTACAGCTGAAGGCAAAAGGATAGGAAAAAACTTATCATTATACATAGATTTCAAAAATAAGCAGAGATTTCTATTCTCATACCTGGTAAACTGGACTTAAAGCCTTGGTTAAACAGAAGAGACAAAGAAGGTTATTTTATATTGCTGAAGGGAGTCAAACAACAACAAAAAATAAGTCATAGATATTTATGCCCCAAACAATGTACCATCTACATACCTCAAACAAACCCTCTTCAATATCAAGCATCAAATAGACCACAACACAATGATACTGGGTGACTTTTCTCATTACTAGACAGACATTATTGAAACAAAATAATGAAGTTATAGAACTAAAAAATGCAATTAATAATTTAGACATAACAGACATATATAAAATATTTTGTCCATCAATGACTGAAAACACTGTCTTCTCAGCAGCACATGGAACATTTTCTATAATAAAACATATTTTAGGACACAAAGCAACTCATAGCAAATACAAAAATATAGATAATACCCAACATGATGTCAAGTCATAAAGAAATAAAATTAGAAATCAATGATGAGATAAAAAATAAAAATTACTCCAACATCTGGAGACTGAATAATTCACTATTGAATTATGAATAGATAGCAGAAGAAATCAGGGATGAAATTTAAAAAAAAATATTTAGATGTAAATGTGAATGATGATTCAATATAGTAAAATCTTTGGGATATTATGAAGATGATTTTAAAAGTAAAATTCATAGCATTGAGGACATATATTAAAAGGATAGAAAGATAGCAAATAAATTATGTGACATTGCATTTCAACACACTAGAAAATGAAGGAAAAATCAATACCACAATCAACAAAACACAGGAAGCAATTAAAATATGCCAAAAATCAATGAAATTAAAATTAAAAAATTCAAAAAAATCAATGAATCTAAAGTTGGTTACTTGAAAAAATAAACAAAGTTTATAAATTCTTAGCCAAGCTAACCAAGAGAAACAGAGAAAAAGATGTGAATTATAAAAACAGTAATGAAAATGGAAATATTACCCCAGACACTACCAAAATACAGAGGATAATGAGAAGTTCTTTTGAATTTTTTTACTCCAATAAGCTTGAAAATCATGAAGACATCAACAAATTCTTAGAGACATGATATAACTAAGTTGAACGAGGAGGAAATAGAAAATTTAAGCAGATCTATTTCAAATAATGAAATTGAAGATAGCATTAAAAGCCTACCAACAAACAAAAGGACAGATGGATTCTCAACCAAGATCTACCAGAATTTTAAAGCAGAACTAACACAAATCCTTCTCAAATTATTCCATAAAATGGAAAAGAAGGAAACTTCTAAATACTTTCTATTAAGCTAATATCATCCTGATACCAAAACCAGACAAAGACATATCAAGAAAACTTTAGAACAATATCCTTGATGAACATAGATGCAAAAATTCT